>NW_021937794.1:0-10415 GCF_001715985.3 Manacus vitellinus
TGCAGGCAGGGGCAGAACCCACTCCCTGGGGCGGCCTTGCTACCCTGACCCTCGTCCGGCCCAACCTCTCCCTGTGTGCGTGCTCCCTACAGCACAGGCTGCACTGGGCAGCATCCCCTGATGGGCCCTGCAGAGCTGCCCCACGGGGACACTTCCCTTTTATGTCACAGGTGCCACAGCCTGTCCCAACCAGCCCTGCCCATTGTCCCCACCCCGGCTCAGTGACTCACAGTGGCCCCTGGCAACCAAAGAACCAAAGCCCCACACCCCCAGAGTGCAGCCCTACCCATGTGGAAGGGGCCCCCAAAGGGTTCCCTGCACAAAGCAGCCCCTCCAAACCCTTGTCAGATAGAAAACTGGGGGACGTGACCCTTGGATGCTTTTAGTACAGAGATACAAGCTTTTCTTGAATAATGGAGGGGGGCACTTTTTAATTATTAATATTTACAGTTATCCATTTGGGGACAGGATGTCCTACAGGCTAATGTGGTGTCACATTTGGAGTGAAAAGTACTTTTCAAAGAAACCCAGGGTTCATGGGTGATGCAGAGGAAGCTGCCAAGTCACCCAATGTGAAGCTCAACACTGCTTTGCAACAGCACTGCCCTTTCACACACATCTTTCGCAAAGGCAAAGATGTCAGGGTTTAGTTTCTAAATCAGTAACACTTGACAAGACCTCTTTAGGAACTGACAGCAAGAGAACTTAGGAGCAGCTTAGGGTTGGCAAGTGTAGGAGCCAAGAAGAGAAGGGCTGATGGGTATGTCATGAACACTGACAGCTGGATGGTCATGGAGCCGACCAAGGACTGCCAGACACAAAAGACATCACCTGCTGGACTTGGCCCAAACACCAGCCCCCTCCTCTCCCTTCTCAACCACTCAACCACAGTCTGCACACACCCACACCTGCCCGGGCCAACTGGCTGTTTCTCTTCTCTTTTCTGCCTGGGGGCGAAGGAAGAAGGACAGGGAGGGCATTTGCCTTCGGGCCAGAGGGAAGGGGAAGGAGATCCCCCCAAATCCATCCCTGGCAGGATGGGGGCTGGAGGAGACATTGGGGGACCCCCAAGAATATTTTCGAGGGGAAGAAAGGATGGGGGCACCCACAGGGGGTTGGGGGGGAGGGACCCAGGAATCTCGTGGTGGGACACTGGGGAGTTCCCAGTAGTTTCTTGGGGGGGTGGACCCCCAGCAGTCCGGGGTGGAAAAATGGACGGAGGAATCCGCCGTAAAGGGTGGGTGACACCCAAAAGACTCTAGGAGGGGGTCGGGAAGGACCCCGGAGTCCTGAAGAGTGTTTGGGGGTCCCCAGGAGGGAGTCTGGGGGTCTGAGGTGGTCCCAGGAGATTTTCAAGGGTTAAGGGGATGCACAGGAGATTTGGGGGACGAGGGGGAAAGGCGGAGGGTCCCCAGCATTCTTGGGGGGATCTGGGCAGTTCCCGAGAGTCTTGGGGGAGATTCGGAGGGGTCACCAGGAGCCCCCGGACCCCCTGAACTCACCCCACACCACCATGGCCTCGTTGGGGCCGCACGTGAAAAACAGCGCGGCGGGGGGAGACCCTGGGGCCGGGATCGATCGGGACCAATCGGGTTCAATCCCGATCCTCCCCTCCCCCGCCATCACCGCCCCGCTCCCGGCAGCCCCCGCGGAAGTTTCGACGTTCTATCGGGTGACTCACCGGCACAAGGACAGGGGCCCAGCAGAATTTGGCAATGACGTCATTCCAGCAGAGCCGTTCTATTGGCTGCGACCCACGAGGGAGCCCCAAAAGCTGTTCCTGGCTTGGGGGGGAAGGACAGCCGGCACGACCGGGAACGGGGGTGCAGAGGGTGTTCAAGTGCCCAGGAAAGGGGCAAAAAACTTTCCCCTCTCCCTCCCAGTGCCCCCTCAGCCCATCCCAGTGTCTCCCCTCTCCCCCAGTGCCCTCTCAGCCCATCCCGGTCTCTCCCCTGCTCTCCCAGTGCCCCCGTCCATCGAGGTCCCAGCCCGGCCCTGCCCCCTGCTCTGCTCCGGCCTGGATTTCTCCCCTGCAGGGGCAGCTGAGGTGGCTCCAGGGCGGGCGGGAGCTTTCGGGGCACGGGGTGGCTCCTGACATGCTGCTGGAACCGCCCCTGCCTGGGCGGGCCCGTCAGCCTGGGGCACCTCCTCACCCGAGCCTGGGGGACGGGCCGGCAACTGGGAGGGGCTTTGGGAAGGAATGGGGAAGCTGAGAAGGGGTTGGAGGTCGTGGGGGTAAGTGGGAAGGGGTTTGGGGGAGTTTGGGGGTTTGGGAGGGAGGTTGGGGAGATTGGGGCAGCTGTGAGGGGTTTTGGGGAATCGTCGGGGATGTGGGAAGGAACTGGGAGAGAGTTTGGGGGCATACTCAAGGGGAAGGGGGCAACTAGGAGAGGGTTTGAAAGGCCCTGGGAGGGCTGGAGGTAACTGGGAGGGGTTTGGGGGCATCTTGTGGGTTTTTGTGGGTCTGGGAGGCAGTCTGGGGGCCTCGGAGGGTTTAAGGGGAAGTTGGGAGTGTCCTGCGGGACCGGGATGGGATTTGAGGGTTCCTGGAGGGGCTGGGAGGGCTTTATGCCTTTATACTGCGGGCATTGTCTAGTATTGATGGGGGTAATCCGTGAGTTGACTGTTTCATAATCATCCAAATTTTAACAAGACTTTGAAGGTGGTCAACCTCAGTTTGAAGCAGCTCATTTTTAGCAACAAATTTATCCGATTTTTCTCCTGTTTCCCTCTCAAAGGCTAACGATGACTTCAACACCACATTTTCTGATTTCAAAACAGTAGACTCAACATCAGAAATCCATTCATGACTTCCCTGTCACCACTCCATCCGAATGTCTGTGCACTCACTGTGACCTGAGAGAAACCTGCCTGTTTGCAGTGCACTGACTGGGCAACTTTTCTTTTTGCAGGTGGAAAAGGGCAGATAAAGAAAAAACAGATGGTCCAGCAGAAGTGATGCTGCTTCTGTCAAAAGCAGAGCAGAGGCCGAAAGCACTTTAGGAAGTTGCTTACAGAAGCACTTGTGCATTCCAAGTTACAGCTCAGGAGTCTCAGTGACTTGTCCAACATGGGAGCTCCTTTTCCATTTCTCAACCCCCAGATTCCTCAGGAGTAGGAAACTGAAAACACTGACTCAGAAAAGTTCCATTCCTTCCTAATAATTGTGCTTTGTCCTTCCCATTTGACAGTGCTCTTGGAAATGTGCTGGTGTGATCTGGATCTGGGAGCAGCCCTGACCTCCCACAGCCCTGACCACACACACCTCATCCAACGGCAGGAAGAACCTGCCTGGCTCCTGCTGGGGTTCTCACCACCCACTGACAGCTTCTCCCTGCAGAGGGGTGGGCAACTACCCAGGCAGGATGAGACGTGACCCCAGCAGGCAGCAAAGTCCCTGCCCTGGCACAAAGAACCCCGGAGCACAGGGACCCTGCTCTGCAGGACAGCCCCGGGCATCCCTGGCTTCACCCCCACATTCCCACCCAGCAGCCATCCCTGGGAGAAGGAGCCCACCTGCGCTGTCCCTCTGACGGTGCTGCAGGGAAGGCCTACCCTGGAGAACATCCTCCTCCGGCGCAACAGAGAAACTAGGAGAGTCCTGACAGATGTGCAAGGCTGTGGGATGGGGTAGCTTTAGGAGATTCCTCCAGGAACACAAGCGACATTGCCCTGCACCTGTAGACTCACTCTGCAGAGGAGTGTGAAGTTGTGTCCCCAAGTTGTGTCTCAGCTGAACACCTCCCATCTTTCTGCTGCCTTTAACCTCCCTTTGCCTTTCTTCTCTTCTCTCGTGCCTACAGGCAGTGCCCTCGACCCTGCTGGGCTGTGCAGAGGAGCTGCTCCTGGGCAGAGCTGTCTCTCTGCAGTGCTGCCCGCTTGCCAGGATTTCCCTGTGTGCCAGGAGCCCGGCCCAGTTGAGCAGCACAGCAAGAGCCAAAGGCAGCCCTTTCTCTGCCCCTCTGGGTTCCCCGCAGGTGTCCCTGGGGCTCCAGGGGAACCTGCTGTGGAACAGACAGAACGAAACAATGATGTTCCCTCTTCTCACCTCTTCAGTGACACTTCTTTCCAGCAGTGACACTTCTTTCCAGCAGTGACACTTCTTTCCAGCAGTGACATTTCTCCTCTTAGAAAATTACCAGGGTATGATGATCACCTTTTCTAGTTTCATCATTACACAGGACACCAGGAGGGTGACAGCAAAGGATCTGGTAACTCCCTGGCACAGCGGGGGTTTTCCTGGAGTCACACAGAGAAACGTGTCAGGGCTCTGAGATGTGTCCAACCCTGAGCTGGACTGATGCACACACGGGGGTGTTCAGAGACACGAGTCCTTCCCTGGCACACACACAGGCAGTTCATTGCAGCAGGGGCAGTGTTTCCCTGGGCTCCTGCTACCACTCCCAGAGCCTGGAGCCACCTCAGCCCTGTAATGCTCCCACCCTGCTCACTCCTACACTTCAGATGAACATTGGGGTTTTCTAGTCACTGGAACTGCCCAGACCAACCCCTCCCTGGTCCCCCCATCTCCCTGCCCCGCCCCAGCCCAGCAGAGCAGCACAGTCGTTTCTGGTCCTGCAGCAAGAAAGGGAGGCAATAGAGGACAGGGAGAGTGACTGCATGTCTGGACTGCTCAGGAGATCATCAGCTCAGGCGGCAGCTCCTGCAGCCCCAGGGCCAGACCCGCTTCCCAGTGGCCCAGGCAACTGCTGCCACGTGGGCACAAGCTCTGCTGCCCAGGAGGGTCCTGTAGTGAAGGGCTTTGCAGATGGCCACGTAGCGGTCATAGGACATGATGGTGAGAAGGGCAAGCTCAGCTGTGATCAAGAAGAAAAGCAAAAAACACCTGTGCAGCTCATCCTGAGTAGGACATGCCCCTGGTGTTCCAGAGGGAATTGGCCATGGCTTTGGGGAGAGTGGTGCAGATGCAGCCCGGGTGTGTGAGGGAGAGGTGGAGCAGGAAGAAGTCCCTGGGGGTGTGCAGGTGGTGGTGGCAGGCTACGGCGCTGAGGATGAGGCCGTTGCCCAGGAGGGCAGCCAGGGAGATGCCCAGGAAGAAGCAGAAGTGCAAGAGCTGCAGCCAGGAGGAGGAAGTGGGGGATGGAGCTGCTGTTGGACATGAGCTTCCTCCGGGCATCAGGAAATGTCCAAGGAGGAAAAGGCAGTGAAAACTTTGGGACAGGTTTCCTAGATCAAACCCATGAATTCCTCTGAGCATCTGCCCTCATCCCAAGTATCTGCAGTCACACATATATAGATTCTGGACTGTAGAAGACAGACTTAGCATGACTTTAAGATGATTTCTTCTCAATTTTTTGATTTATTTTTCTACTGCCAGGTCTGAGAGGGGCATCGTGGAACCAAAGGAACCCTGAGACATTTCAGAATCCCACATGGGTTGGGTCTGTCTGAGCTGGAGTTCATTTTCTCACTGCAGGCGTCACAGTGCTGTGCTTTGCATTGGGAGCTACAAAGGGGTTAATCACACCAGTGCTTTGGCAACTGCTGAGCAGGGCTGGTGCAGCATCTGCATTGTCGGCTGCGTCCCCTGAATCGGGGGCAAGATCATGGGAGGTGATACAGACAGGTCAGTTGAGCCAAATGGACCAAAGGGACATTGCAGAATATATGGCGTCAGCTCAGCTACAAGAGCTCAGGAAAGGAACAGGAAAGGGGGAAAATCCATTTTTTTACAATACATACCTTCTGAGCGGCTTCTCTGTGTGGTGAAGCCCTGCTTCCCGTGAAGTGGCCAGGTATCGCTGCTGACAGGAAGTAGAGAGAAAATCTTTTTATTTTCCTCTTCACTTATGCATGTGCAAACTTTGGCTTTTGCTTTAGTAAAGTGCCTGATCTCAAGGTAGAAATAATTTTCCATCTTATTCTGTCTCTTCTCTCTGGCTGGGAAGGGCAGTTTGGTGGGCACCTGGTATCCAGGTAAGGTCAACCCACTGCAACATTGCAGGGTCTCATGGAACCAAAGGACTGCTGGGAGACTGGGGGAACTCACGGAATCAAGTGGCCATCGTGGCACTGCCCTGCATTATAGAAGCAAATGTTCCCTGGGAAACTACAGAAACCAGGGACTTAAGGGACATCATTGGGATGTGCGGGACCTCATGGAATTAAACAAACCGTGGGATATCTTTGGAACTTCATGGAATCAAAGGGATAAAACAAAAGAATTAAACCCCATGACCAGAAACCATTGGATCGAACATTTCTTTAATATGCCAGCTGGGGATTCATGGGGGTACTCTGCCATGCATGAATCAAAGAATCAGTATAAATTTCGGAGTATAAATACAGTGATACTTGAAAGACCCTCCCCTTCACAAGCAGTCCAAAATTCTCTTCTGATTTTAGGGTCAAATAGCCTCTTGGATTTTATTCGTGGAGCAAGACTGTCATCTAGCGTCCATTTCTTCTGGGAGGGACAGTCATTTTCACAGAGTGGTCTTCTCCCTTAGCAGGCCTCGTAGCATCTCTGATTGATCTATCCGACCCCTAACCCCTAAACTAAATGCTTTAGGACCAGCTAAGACGTGTCTTAGAACTTCCCATTTGCTTAAACAATGTAAGACTTTCTTCTTAACAGAACAATCTCTTATTAAACAAGTTTTCTGAGGCCTGTCAGCTAATTTCTTGAAGATGGGCATATGATACACTCTCTATTAGTTTCCATGTATCATCTACATTCTCTCCCCTACAACTAATTGTAGTCTTAAAAGAAAAGAAAAGACTGCTACCATGCCAAGAAAGCAAACCCCTTTGTTGATTAGGATTTTTATCTAAGAAAAACTTCTGATTTACGAAGTCATTAAGGATGGAGATCCTCTCTCATTTCAGTGCCATTGTGACAATATGGGGCCTCATGGAACACATGGAACACAGAACACTGCGCATTCCCAAGCAATCAAGGGGCCATTGTAACACTCCAGGGCCTCATGGAAGACGGAGGCCCCGCAGAGAGACCTCAAATCAGAGGTTTGGGCAATCCTCAATCAGAGGAAGTTCAACAAGGGGAAGTGCCAGATTCTGTCCCTGTGATGGGGCAACCCTGAATGTCCGGACAGACTGGGAATGATATTCTGCATAGCAGCGCTGGAAAATGGCCTCTGGGGTCCTGGTGGATGGCCAGTTGGCCAAGAGTCAGTGGTGCTCTGGCGGGGGCTCACTGCTCGGTCACAGGAGGGTTTTCAGGCACACGAGTCCTTCGCATGCACACAGACACAGACAGTTCATGGCAACAGGGGCAGTATCTCCTGGGGTTCCTGCTGCCACGCCAGGAGCCTGGATGCACCTAAGCCCTTGAGGGGTGCCACCTGCTCTGCCACTATCTGAGATGCCCCACCGCCTGAGAGATGGAAACGCGGAGCTCTGTCCAAGAGAAGCACATCCCAGAGCTGCACGCATGGGCTTTGCCAGGATTTAGAACCGTAAATGCAATGTGACACCGAGACACTCTTTGTCGCACATAACTTCAAGGTCTCCCCAGGAGGTTGATGGCAATTGTTCTTGCTCAGGGTCATCTCCCCACACCAACAGCAGGTGTGTGCTCAAGACTTGTCTGTGCAATGCAAACAGATACACCCTGTCTAGTTCTTCCGGTCTCTCCAAGGAAGGCAAAAGAATCTCTGTGTGCCGGGTGAGAAGCCAGTGCTGGAAGTTGTGGTTCTATTGTGAGTGCCAAGAGCGGATGGGGCCATAAAGTGGGGGAAGGGTCTGAGAGTGGGGGAGGGGCCATAAAGTGGATGAGGGGCCATAGAGTGGGGGAGGGGCCATGAAGTGGGAGAGGGGTCACAGAGTGGGGTAGGGGCTACAGAATGGGGTAGGGGCCACAGAATGGGGAAGGGGCCATAAAGTGTGGGAGGGGCCATGGGGTGGGGGAGGGGTCACAGCCTGGACTCGGGGGGTCAGGGCAGTGACCTCGGGGAGGGGGAGGGGTCAGGGCATGGGGTAGGGGTCTCACCTGATCCCGGGGCTATCGGGGCCATGGCGGGGCCGAACCTGGTGGGGACACCCAAGTTTTTCCCAAATTTCCCCTCATTTTTCCCAGTTTTTCATCCATTTCTCCCAAATTTCCCACTCTTTCCCCAATTTTCCCCCCATTTCCCCCATTTTTCCCAAATTTCCCCATTTTTCTCAATTTTTCCCCATTTTTTTTCCAAATTCCTTCCATTGTTCCCAAATTTCCCCCATTTTTTCTTTTTTTCCCCAAATTTCCCCCCATTTTTCCCAACTTTCCCCAATTTTTCATCCCATTTTACCCAAATTCCCCCATTTTTTTCTCAATTCACCCCATTTTTACCAAATTTCCCCATTTTCCCCAAATTCCGCCATTTTTTCCCAATTTTTCCTTAAATTTCCCCTAATTTTTCCCAATTAAACCCCTTTTTTCCTGATTTTTCACCCGTTTTCCCCAAATTTCTTACTTTTTTCCCAATTTTCCCTCCATTTCCCCTCAAAATCCCCCATTTCCACAAATTTCTGACTTTTTCCCCAAAATTTCCCCCGTTTGTCCACATTTTCCCAGATTTTCCCCCAGTTTTCCTAAATTTCCCCCCATTTTTCCCCATTTTTATCAATTTTCCCCAAATTTCCCACTTTTTTCTCAAATTTTCCCCCATTTTTCTCCAATTTTTCATTCGTGTTCACCAAATTTCCCACTTTTTTCCCCAATTTTTCCCCATTTTCCCCAAAATTCCTGGTTTTTCCCCCCATTTTTTCCCACTGGGGAAATTTGGGAAATTTGGAAAACTGGGGACCCAAAAATCCAAGAAAATGTGGGGAAATGGGGGAAAAATGTGGGGGAAATCTGGAGAAAAATCTGTGAAAATGTGGGAAAAATGGGGGGAAAATCAGGAAAATGGTGAAAAATCTGGGAAAATGTGGGAAAATGGGGAAATTGCGGAAAATTCTGGGAAAAATGTGAGAAAAATCCGGGGAAATGGGGAAAAATGGGGGAAAATGTGGGAAATTCTGGGGAAAATGGGGAAAAATATGGGAAAATATGGAAAAATGAGGAAAAAAGGGGGAAAATGGGGAAAAATGTGTGAAAATCTGGGAAAATGTGGGAAAAATGGGGGGAAAATCTGGGAAAATGGGGGGAAATCGAGAAAAAATCCGGGAAAATGGGGAAAAAATTGGGAAAAAACTGGGAAAATGGGGAAAAATTGGGAAAAAACCTGGGAAATTCTGGGGAAAATGGGAGAAAATGTGGGAAAAATGTGGAAAAAATGGGGGGGAAAGGGGAAAAAATGGGAAAAATCTGGGAAAATAGGGAAAAAATGGGGGGAAACGGGAATATTCTGGGAAAATCTGGAAATCTGGGGAAAAAAATCTGAGAAAAATGGGGAAAAATCTGGGAAAAATCCGGGAAAATGGGGAAAAAATAGGGAAAAATCTGGGAAAATCTGGGAGAAATCTGGGAAAATGGGGACAAACTGGGGGGGAAATGCTGGAAATTCTGGGAAAAATGGGGGGAAATGGAGAAAAATGGGAAAAAATCCCAGAAAATGGGGAAAAATGGGGAAAGATTTAAAAAAATGGGGAAAGATTTAAAAAAATGGGAAAAAATCTTGGGAAAATCTGGGAAAAATTGGGAAAAGCCAGGGAAAATCTGGGAAAAATGAGGAAAAATCTGGGAAAATGTGGAAAAAATGGGAGAAAATCCAGGAAATGGGGAAAAATGGGGAAAGATAAAAAAAATTTTGGAAAAATGGGGAAAATATGGGAAATTGTGGGAAAAATCCAGGAAAATGGGGGGAAAAATCTGGGCAAATCTGGGAAAAATGTGAGAATAAATTGGGGAAACTGTGGAAAAAATGGGAAAAAAATCTGGGAAAATCTGGAGAAAAATGTGTGAAAATCTGGGAAAATGTGGGAAAAATGTGGAAAAAATGGTGAAAAATCTGGGAAAATGGGGGGAAAATCTGGGAAAATCTGGAGAAAATGGGGAAAAATCTGGGAAAATGGGGGAAAAATGGGAAAAAAATCTGGGAAAATGTAGGAAAATTGGGAAAAATGTGGAAAATGGGGGGGAAATGGGGAAAAATTCAGGAAAATGTGGAAAAATGGGGGAAAATCTGGGAAAAATGGGGAAAATGGGGGGAAATGTGGAAAACCTGGGTTAAACTGGGAGGAACTGGGAGAAACTGGGCCAGAGGGAAAGGGATGTTGCCATGGAAATGTGAGCCCGCCCCTCCCCCACCCGGCCCAGGGCCCACGGGGGGGGGAACTGGGTTAAACTGGGACATACTGGGAGGCACTGGGGGGGACACTGGGAGTTACTGGGAGCTACTGGAAGCTACTGGGGGGGTCACTGGGGTTACTGGGATGGACACTGGAGTTACTGGGAGCTACTGGGGGGGTCACTGGGGTTACTGGGATGGACACTGGGGTTACTGGGAGCT
>NW_021937795.1:0-5001 GCF_001715985.3 Manacus vitellinus
AAAGCTCCCGCCCGCCCTGGAGCCCCCTCAGCTGCCCCTGCAGGGGAGAAATCCAGGCCGGAGCAGAGCAGGGGGCAGGGCCGGGCTGGGACCTCGATGGGCTGAGGGGGCACTGGGAGAGAGGGGAGACACTGGGATGGGTTGAGGGGGCACTGGGAGGGAGAGGGGAAAGTTTTTTGCCCCTTTCCTGGGCACTTGAACACCCTCTGCACCCCCGTTCCCGGCCGTGCCGGCTGTCCTTCCCCCCCAAGCCATGAACAGGTTTTGGGGCTCCCTCGTGGGTCGCAGCCAATAGAACGGCTCTGCTGGAATGACGTCATTGCCAAATTCTGCTGGGCCCCTGTCCTTGTGCCGGTGAGTCACCCGATAGAACGTCGAAACTTCCGCGGGGGCTGCCGGGAGCGGGGCGGTGATGGCGGGGGAGGGGAGGATCGGGATTGAACCCGATTGGTCCCGATCGATCCCGGCCCCAGGGTCTCCCCCCGCCGCGCTGTTTTTCACGTGCGGCCCCAACGAGGCCATGGTGGTGTGGGGTGAGTTCAGGGGGTCCGGGGGCTCCTGGTGACCCCTCCGAATCTCCCCCAAGACTCTCGGGAACTGCCCAGATCCCCCCAAGAATGCTGGGGACCCTCCGCCTTTCCCCCTCGTCCCCCAAATCTCCTGTGCATCCCCTTAACCCTTGAAAATCTCCTGGGACCACCTCAGACCCCCAGACTCCCTCCTGGGGACCCCCAAACACTCTTCAGGAGACTCCGGGGCCCCTCCCGACCCTTGGGCAGGGCCCGGTGCTGCTGCTGGGGCAGGGGGTGAGGCCTTGCCGCCTGCCAGCTGCCTGGGCCCCTGTCCTTGCTGCGCCACATCCCCGAGGCTCCATCCCCACTCCCCCAGCGCCAGCTCCCTCCTTCCCAGCCCCAACCAAGCCCTTCTCTGTGTCCTCCTGCAGGCCATGGCTTTCACAACATTCCTTTTGGTGCTTGTGCAAAGCATCATCCAGTCCCTGCAGGCGGTCGGGGAGGGGCTGCACAAGACTCAGTGAGCTTGGAGGTCTTTTCCAAGCTGAAGGACTCTTGGATTCTGTGATTGTGTGCTGGATTCAGCTGGGTCCGTGTTAGCAGCATTAGTTTGCTCCCAAAGTTTCCTCGCTGTCAGCTCTTGTGGCCTAAGGCTTGAGCTCCTTTAACTCCTTGTGCTGAGCTACTGATGGGAAACGAGAGGCCTCTGCCAGCAGATTCCTGGTGTTCCCTGTAGAACAGTGAGGGAGAAGGTGTAGTCAAGTGGGAAGAGGAGTACTGTTTGTGTGTGGCCTCCTATGTGGCCTTGGCGCCTTTGAGGGGCTTGACGGAGAAAAGAGCTTTGTTAAAGTGAGAAGTGAAATAGTGTGTTGGCTGTTCTCTCTGGCAGGGAGAAGCTTGTCGGTGGGGAGGGGTCCCCGAGTGGGGGAGAGGCCGTAAAGTGGGGGAGGGGCCCCAGAGTGGGAGAGGGGTCACAGAATGGGGGAGGGGTCACAGAGTGGGGGAGGAGCCACAGAGTGGGGGAGGGGCCATAAAGTGGGGGAAGGGTCTGAGAGTGGGGGAGGGGCCATAAAGTGGATGAGGGGCCATAGAGTGGGGGAGGAGTCAGAGAGTGGGGGAGGGGCCATGAAGTGGGAGAGGGGTCACAGAGTGGGGTAGGGGCTACAGAATGGGGTAGGGGCCACAGAATGGGGAAGGGGCCATAAAGTGTGGGAGGGGCCATGGGGTGGGGGAGGGGTCACAGCCTGGACTCGGGGGGTCAGGGCAGTGACCTCGGGGAGGGGGAGGGGTCAGGGCATGGGGTAGGGGTCTCACCTGATCCCGGGGCTATCGGGGCCATGGCGGGGCCGAACCTGGTGGGGACACCCAAGTTTTTCCCAAATTTCCCCTCATTTTTCCCAGTTTTTCATCCATTTCTCCCAAATTTCCCACTCTTTCCCCAATTTTCCCCCCATTTCCCCCATTTTTCCCAAATTTCCCCATTTTTCTCAATTTTTCCCCATTTGTTTTCCAAATTCCTTCCATTGTTCCCAAATTTCCCCCATTTTTTCCCATTTTCCCCAAATTTCTCCCCATTTTTCCCAACTTTCCCCAATTTTTCATCCAATTTTACCCAAATTCCCCCATTTTTTTCTCAATTCACCCCATTTTCCCCAAATTTCCCCATTTTCCCCAAATTCCGCCATTTTTTCCCAATTTTTTCCTAAATTTCCCCTAATTTTTCCCAATTATCCCCCATTTTTCCTGATTTTTCACCCGTATTCCCCAAATTTCTTACTTTTTTCCCAGTTTTCCCTCCATTTCCCCTCAAAATCCCCCATTTCCCCAAATTTCTGACTTTTTCCCCAAAATTTCCCCCGTTTTCCCACATTTTCCCGGATTTTCCCCCAGTTTTCCTAAATTTCCCCCCATTTTTCCCCATTTTTATCAATTTTCCCCAAATTTCCCACTTTTTTCCCCAATTTTTCCCCATTTTCCCCCAAATTCCTGGTTTTTTCCCCCCATTTTTTCCCACTGGGGAAATTTGGAAAACTGGGGACCCAAAAATCCAAGAAAATGTGGGGAAATGGGGGAAAAATGTGGGGGAAATCTGGAGAAAAATCTGTGAAAATGTGGGCAAAATGGGGGGAAAATCAGGAAAATGGTGAAAAATGTGGGAAAATGTGGGAAAATGGGGAAATTGTGGAAAAATCTGGGGAAAATGTGAGAAAAATCCGGGGAAATGGGGAAAAATGGGGGAAATTCTGGGGAAAATGGGGAAAAATATGGGAAAATATGGAAAAATGAGGAAAAAAAGGGGGAAAATGGGGAAAAATGTGTGAAAATCTGGGAAAATGTGGGAAAAATGGGGGGAAAATCTGGGAAAATGGGGGGAAATGGAGAAAAAATCCGGGAAAATGGGGAAAAAATTGGGAAAAACCTGGGAAAATGGGGAAAAATTGGGAAAAAACCTGGGAAATTCTGGGGAAAATGGGAGAAAATCTGGGAAAAATGTGGAAAAAATGGGGCGGGAAGGGGGAAAAATGGGAAAAATCTGGGAAAATAGGGAAAAAATGGGGAAAATGGGGAATATTCTGGGAAAATCTGGAAATATGGGGGAAAAAATGTGAGAAAAATGGGGAAAAATCTGGGAAAAATGGGGGAAAATGAGGAAAAATCTGGGAAAATGTGGAAAAAATGTGGGAAAAATCATGGAAACTGGGGGGAAATTGGGAAAAAATCTGGGGAAATGTGGGAAAAAAAGGGGGGAAATCTGGGAAAATGGGGAAAATAATTGGGAAAAAATCTGGGAAAAATGGGCAAAATGAGGAAAAATCTGGGGAAATAGGGAGAAAATCTGGGAAAATGTGGGAAAAAAATTGGGAAAATGTGGGAAAATGGGGAAAAATCCGAGAAAATGGGGGCGAAATGGGGAAAAATCTGGGGAAAATGGGGAAAATGGGGAAAAATCTGGGAAAATGTGAAAAAATTGGGAAAAACTGTGGGAAAATGGGGGAAATGAGGAGAAATCCGTGAAAATGGGGGAAAATGAGGAAAAATGGGTGAAAATGGGAAAAAATGGGAAAAAATCTGGAAAAATGGGGAAAATCGGGAAAAATCAAGAAAAATGGGGGAAAATCTGGGAAAATGTGGGAAAATGTGGGAAAATCTGGAAGAAAATCTGGAGGAAAATGTGGGAAAATCTGGAAGAAAATCTGGAGAAAAATGTGGGAAAATCTGGGAAAAATGGGAAAAAATGTGGGAAAAATCAGGGAAAATGTGGGAAATTCTGGGAAAAGTGGAGGAAAAATCTGGGAAAAAAACGGGAAAATGGGGAAAAAATAGGGAAAAATCTGGGAAAATCTGGGAGAAATCTGGGAAAATGGCGACAAACTGGGGGGGAAATGCTGGAAATTCTGGGGAAAATGGGGGGAAATGGAGAAAAATGGGAAAAAATCTCAGAAAATGGGGAAAAATGGGGAAAGATTTAAAAAAATGGGAAAAAATCTTGGGAAAATCTGGGAAAAATGAGGAAAAATCTGGGAAGATGTGGAAAAAATGGGAGAAAATCCAGGAAATGGGGAAAAATGGGGAAAGATCAAAAAAATTTTGGAAAAATGGGGAAAATATGGGAAATTCTGGGAAAAATCCAGGAAAATGGGGGAAGAAATCTGGGCAAATCTGGGAAAAATGTGAGAAAAAATGGGGGAAAATGTGGAAAAAATGGGAAAAAAATCTGGGAAAATCTGGAGAAAAATGTGTGAAAATGTGTGAAAATGTGGGAAAAATGTGGAAAAAATGGGGAAAAATCTGGGAAAATGGGGGGAAAATGGGAAAAAATCTGGGAAAATGTAGGAAAACTGGGAAAAATCTGGAAAATGGGGGGGAAATGGGGAAAAATTCAGGAAAATGTGGAAAAATGGGGGAAAATCTGGGAAAAATGGGGAAAATGGGGGGAAATGGGGAAAAATGGGGAAAAATGTGGAAAAACTGGGTTAAACTGGGAGGAACTGGGAGAAACTGGGCCAGAGGGAAAGGGATGTTGCCATGGAAATGTGAGCCCGCCCCTCCCCCACCCGGCCCAGGGCCCACGGGGGGGGGAACTGGGTTAAACTGGGACATACTGGGAGGCACTGGGGGGGACACTGGGAGTTACTGGGAGCTACTGGAAGCTACTGGGGGGGTCACTGGGGTTACTGGGATGGACACTGGGGTTACTGGGAGCTACTGGGGGGGTCACTGGGGTTACTGGGAGTTACTGGGAGCTACTGGGGGGCTTACTGGGAGTTCCTGGGAGCTACTGGGGTGGACACTGGGGTTACTGGGAGTTACTGGGGTGGACACTAGGATTACTGGGAGTTACTGGGAGCTACTGGGATAGACACTGGGGTTACTGGGAGCTACTAGGAGCTACTGGGGGGGTCACTGGGGTTACTGGGGGGGTCGCTGGAGATACCGGAGGCATTACTGGGGTTACTGGGAGCTACTGGGAGCCACTGGGAGCGGCCCA
>NW_021937796.1:0-4472 GCF_001715985.3 Manacus vitellinus
GGCTAGGCAAGAGTGTAAGTTTAAGGCTATTTAATTCTTCCATGTGTAAATCACAGGAGAAAGCCACATGCTGTAAACATCCCCACCTCAAAAAGCGTGCTGGAACACGGAATAGAGTTCAGCATTTTCCCTACGAAGATAAAACAGGCCTGGATAAAACCGAGTCTTCTGGAGAATGCTCTCAGTGACACCAGTGCCATGTGGGAAGGGAACACATTCCTGCTGCTCCCTCCCCACAGCCTCACACACTGCTGTGCAATAAGGACACTGCTCTCAGCTGAAGGATTTGTTTTCTGTTTCTTCTTCCCCAGCAGACTCACGGGCTGCGCTTTCCTTTGTCATACTTGGAAGCACTGAAGCAGGTTTGGAGGAGCAGCACTGTTCATGTTAAAGAGCTTAACCTCACCTCAGATGAAGAGAAGGAAAACCTTGCCTTGTCCCTGTGGAGTGAATGTCTGATTGAAGTTCTTTGATGCTTCTGTGAATTAGCTGCTCCTCTACAGGAGTGTTTCTGTCTATTAAGCATCTCCTGAGAGTGAGGCTTATTAAATTACTTTTTTATCCATCCAGCCTCTGGTTTGTGGTGCTGTCTAAACAAATACTTTATCCATCCAGCCTCTGGTTTGTGGTGCTGTCTAAACAAATACTTGCTTTTCTTTCCTCAGTTTTAGGAAACTGGGCGTGGGGAAAAACAGGTAAGCTGCTCACTGTCTAGTGAGCTACAGCTCCATGTCTGGGGATGCACAAAGTCACTCCTAGTAACACCAATGCTGTGGTATCCCCTTCCATCTGGAGAGCTGCTAAAGTTATACATGGGGCAGGATCCAGAACCTTGGGCATAGAAGTAACTTGTTTTTTTTCATTTGTAAAGTTCAGCAGCAAGAAAACACGTTTGTTCAGTTTGACTGCCCTGACAGGACAGAAGCTTCTCAGTAGAAGCTGTGTGTGTGTAACAGTTTGTTTGGATACATGTCCGGAATAAAGACAAGTGCCAGAAATATTCAAACACACAAAATATCTTTTATTACAGTGAGAATAATAATAATAGTAATAAACTTAGCAAGAGGAATTAAAAACTAAAAAGGATACAAAATAACTACCTTATCGGGTGGCATTAAAACAAATACTACGAACAGCCTTTAATACAGAATTAACTAGTGAAAAGGGATACCAAAAAAGGATCTTAACACAATATTATGGATAACACGATATTGGTTAGTAAAAAGGGAAACTAAAGGAAAAATACCATAAACATAAAAGGGGAATTAAAGGAACACTAAAAGGATATTAAAAAGTTTGTTCTCTCAGTTACTTCCTGTCAATAAACTGTGCTTACCCACACAGACAGGCCAGGGCTGCCAGGATCTGCAGCAGCTGGTCGGTGCCCGTGCTTAGCGGGCGTCCCCATGGAACAACACAGTCTCCATGGCAGGATGAGGATTGCTCACCCCAGCAGTCCTGACACCCCATTTTATCAGCTCTACATTACACCACGTAGGGCCAGTACCCAGTATAAGGTGATGCCTGAGTGGCAGCCAAACCCTGCCTGTTCATCACCTGATAGCAACAGTCTGTGCATGCCCTGCTGTAGGGCAAGGGGCCAGCGACCCCTGCCCACAGAATCTGCCTCCCATCATCATCTTTCTCACCCCTATGTATGACCTCTATCACTGTGTTTCAAGGGTAGATGTATCTATCTTGCAATATGTAGCCAAACCAAGGAAGAACTCAGCTCTGATAATAGGGGATATCAGGCTGACTTGCTAAAAAGCACAATGGACCTTACAATTCGCTTGTGCCATGAAGTTACATTGTACCATACTCTGGCTGGTTTCACATCCTAATATGATTGCTTTCTCACGCCTCTATGCTCCATTGATCATCTAATTCAAAAGTACCCCCCTTACATTTGTTTAAGTATAAAATGAACCAAGGACAATTTTTGAGAGCTTTGTGTTTAGATTTCTTTAGTCTGAAGTAGTAAAATAAATGGTCTTGTGTGTATTTGTCTGTATAGAATCATGGACTGGTTTGGGTTGGAAGGGACCTTAAAGATCTTCTCATTCCACCCCCTGCCATGGGCAGGGACACCTTCCACTAGAGCAGGTTGATCCAAGCTGTCCTTGGACGCTTGCAGGGATCCAGGGGCAGCCACAGCTTCTCTGGGAATTCCATCCCTGCCCCTCCCCATCCTCACCAGCGAAGGATTTCTTCCCAGTCTCCCATCTAACCCTGTCCTCTTTCAGTTTAAAAACCATTTCCCCTTGTCCTGTCCCTCCAGGTCCATATCAAAAGTCCCTCTCCCTCCTTTTTATAAGCCCCCTTCCCTGGTGGGGTGTCTTCAGCTCCTCCCAGGACCTGTGTGTGTCTGTATCTATCTTGTATCTGTCTATATTTATAGACAGGATATATTTTAATACATTTCTATCTATATATTTAGACATAGATATTTATACACTGTAAATATTAATGCACACCTGTCTACACAATGATGTTGACTTTGTAATCCAGACCTACCCCTTCCATTCTGTAACCTTTTTGGGGGATTTATTCCTTGGGATTTCCAGGGTCTCACTTTCAGTGGAGCGGATCTTTCCCACCTGGATCTTTGCTGCATCAACTTCAAGGTGGCCAATCTGAGCCGCTGCAACCTGGCCCGTGCCAACCTGTGCTGTGCCAGCCTGGAGAGGGCTGACCTGTCAGGCTCTGTGCTGGATGGAAGAGCTGCTGCAGCTTGGGAGGGCTGGGCTTGTGTTAACAGAGAGGAGCTGGAACAAACAGAGCGGTGTAAAACATCGAGTCCTTAAATACATTCTTTATTTCTATGGCCCAGAAAAGGTCCAGCTGTGGTTTGTGCAACCCTGAGAAGGGCCCACAAGGGCTGCACTGAGTCTGTGACCATCTCAGCCCCAAATCCCCTTGTCCTCCTCCAGTTCACACAGCTCTGAGGCAGCACCAGTGTGCAGCTGCTGTGTTTCTGACTGTTTTTCCTCACAGAACTCCTTTCTGTGTGTGTTCCAGGTGCCAGCCTGAAAGGAGTGGCCATGGAGGGCAGTCAGATGACAGGAATGAACCTCCGAGTTGCAACGCTGAGAAACGCCAAACTAAAGAACTGTAACCTCAGGGGAGCAACGTTGGCAGGAAGTGATTTGGAAGTGAGTTGGGATTCATTTTCCATCCTATTCCTTTCTCTGCTATCGTCAGCTGGTAATTGGGGGGATTGCTGGCTTTTGGCTGACCTCTCCAGCTTCAGAGTACAATGGAGTTCAGGTAAATGGACTTCCAGTAAAGCTTTGAACAGAGTTCTGGGTGCATTCCATTGACACTTCTTTTTTTTTTCCCTTCTGAATTGTGACCTATCAGGTTGTGACCTCCAGGAAGCCAATTTGAGGGGCTCTGATGTGAAAGGAGCCATCTTTGAAGAGATGCTGACCCCCCTGCACATGTCCCAGAGTGTCAGATAGGGAAGAGAAGACGTCAAAGAGGAAGGAATCCAAACATTTGTTGTGACTTTCTTCACCTCCTCCCCTTCCTGAGTTAGAAGGAATGGTTATTAGACAACTTCCATTTGCAGTAGTGCCTAAGTAGACTCTTTTTGATCACTTTTGGGGAGGGAATTTTTGTTTCAGAGGTGGAAAGAGAGAGTTTCTCCCTTTGTGAAGAGAGTGAGGAAGTGGGCTGGTTCTGAAAGCAGAAAGTGGGGCTGGTTTGGGGGGGAGGGTTCAAGACTTTCCTTGTTTAGCATTGCCTGACTTTGGAATGCATTTTAATTTCTAAAGCACAATATATGCAATTCCATTTGTTAAGTCTGTAGCTGCAATATGAATAGAAAATGTTATTGCTGTATAGTAGCAAAGAAAGTGGAGGTTTCCAGGTAGACAAGTGTCTTTACAGTCAGTGTCTTCATTCCTGCAGGGTGTTAATGCCAGGGGTGGTCACACAGTGCCCACAGGACGTGTTCAGGTCTCTGCTGGGCTGGAAACAGTGGGAAACTGTCCTCAGAGGTCCTAAATTGCTGTGGAGTAGTTGGGGTGCAGGGTTAGAGCAGCTTTATCCCCTCAAATGTGCAGAGGAAGCTGCTGCCCCTGCAGGGACCTGCCCAGAGCCCGGATTGAGTTCCCCCTGGGAGATCCCTGGGCAGAAATGGGATGTCTCAGTCAATGCTCTCCAAAGGAGTGTGAAATTGCACTCTCAGTCCCAGCTGGGAAGAAAAATTCCCCTGCTTCCACATGTCCTGAGCACTCCAGACTGGAGTTCCTGTAGCTTTTTCCTTCTTTGTTGGGAATTCAATGGACAGAGGAAAACACAGAAGTGTCCCCAAAGCAGAGAGAAGCTCTGGGGCCACAGCACCTGCTCCCCCCTCTTCTCATCCCTTCAGCAGATGAAGAAATGGCCCTCAATGTTTTCCCTCAATGTACTGTGGAAATAGTCCCTGAAAGCATAATCATAATCCCATTTTCCAGCCAGATCCA
>NW_021937797.1:0-3706 GCF_001715985.3 Manacus vitellinus
AAGAGGAAGGGAAGAGGAAGGGAAGAGGAAGGGAAGAGGAAGGGAAGAGGAAGGGAAGAGGAAGGGAAGATGGACACAGGCCGAGGGTGTGTCCTGGAGCTCCAGCTCTGCTCCCAGCACTGCCTGGATGCCACAAGCCATTGCTTCCCCCCTGGCAGCAATTCCAAGGGGAAGGTCTCGGGCACAATAAAACCTCCTGGTGCTTTTTAAGGACCAGCCTGGACAGAAAGTTCTGAAATAGGGAAGAAGAAACAAGGATCTCTTTTTTTCTCCATCTCTGAACTCAGACACTGCTGGATGCTCTCAGGGTGGGGTTCCCCCCCTCAGGGCAGAGGCAGAACAGGC
This sequence comes from Manacus vitellinus, assembly GCF_001715985.3. Classification (NCBI taxonomy): domain Eukaryota; kingdom Metazoa; phylum Chordata; class Aves; order Passeriformes; family Pipridae; genus Manacus; species Manacus vitellinus. The sequence goes on from NW_021937797.1 coordinate 346, forward strand.
TCAGGTGACCTGCTGGCCGAGCCCTGGGCTGTGTCACCCCCTGATTCCTGTTGGCAGAGCCAGAAATGTTGCAGGCCTGTCACCCTCTGAGCCTGTGGGGTCTGTCCAGCCCTCGTGAGAGGGCACCAGCTTGTCTTTAATGCAGTTATTTTATCATCTGGTGGCAGGGCAGTAATTGTGTTACAGCCCTGCCTGCCATGCCCAGGAGGGAGCATTTCCATCAGCTCAGCTCTGATTTTCCAGGTAACACAGCCCAGAGATCCCACTCTCACCAAACTCAATCTGACTCGAGCTGAGAGGGAGCAAAACCTCTAAAAGCTGCTTCACCCGAATTTACTGATGAGAACCCCCCCAGAACAGGGAGGGTTTGTTCTTGGGGTCCAGCCTGAGCAAAGAAATGGGGTGAAACCTTCGGGTTTTGGGGCCATGAGATGTTCATTCCCATCAGCGTGGCCGAGGTTTCCTCCCTCGTGCAGGGGGAGAAGAGGAAAGGGATGGTTTGGATTTTGGGTCAGGGGGAGAAGAGGAAAGGAATGGTTTGGATTTTGGGGCAGGGGGAGAAGAGGAAAAGGATGGTTTGGATTTTGGGTCAGGGGGAGAAGAGGAAAGGAATGGTTTGGATTTTGGGTCAGGGGGAGAAGAGGAAAGGAATGGTTTGGATTTTGGGTCAGGGGGAGAAGAGGAAAGGGATGGTTTGGATTTTGGGTCAGGGGGAGAAGAGGAAAGGGGTGGTTTGGATTTTGGGTCAGGGGGAGAAGAGGAAAGGGATGGTTTGGATTTTGGGTCAGGGGGAGAAGAGGAAAAGAAAGGATGGTTTGGATTTTGGGTCAGGGGGAGAAGAGGAAAGGGGTGGTTTGGATTTTGGGTCAGGGGGAGAAGAGGAAAAGGATGGTTTGGATTTTGGGTCAGGGGGAGAAGAGGAAAAGGATGGTTTGGATTTTGGGTTCTCACCTGGCAGGACCTCATAGATGTCCTCCCCTTCCAGCTCCAGGTTGGGCTCCTCCTGGGTCAGGGTGGTGTTGTGGGAGGTGTTCATGGAGTCAGAGCTGTCCACGTCGTTGTAGAGCTCTTCCTCCTCCTCCTCCTCCTCCTCCTCCTCCTCCTCCTCGTACGGGATGGTCAGGGAGCTCAGGTCTGGGGTGGGGAGAGCAAAAAAAAACGGGGTGAAAACCAGCAAACCCCCCACTTTCAGCCAGCGGGAAACCCTACACCAACCCCTGTGCCCGCTCAAGGTGTGAACTGCCCCCGGGAGCACCCGAGGGGACAAACAAAAGAGGTGTAAACGAGCCGAGAATTGGCCAAAACAAAGGAAAAGCCCGAGGAAAAAAGCGGGAAACCCAAGAGAACAAAGCCAAATTCCAGGTGTGTGCCTCAAGGGAGCCGCCCCTGCTTTCCAGAGGGTTTTTCCAAAGGCAGGGCTGGAAGTTTTGTCTCGGTGTTGTCGGTGTCAAACCGTTCCCGGGTGGGAAGGATCTTCCCAAAGAAACGGGACACGCTGGATGGGGCCAAACTCACCCTTGAGGAGGAACTGGATCTGGTCCACCCAGTCTTCAGCCTCTGCTGGGCTTGGGGCTGTGAACTGGAGAGAGGGGCAGCTGTTACTGGGCTGGGGTTGGGTTGGAGGGAGAGCAAGAGGATTTGCAGCTGGAACAAGGGTTTCAGCCCTATAAAAGGATTTCAGCCCTATAAAAGGATTTCAGCCCTACAAAGGAGTTCAGTCCCACACAAGGATTCCAGCCCTATAAATTATTTCAGTCCTATGAAAGAATTTCAGTCCCACACAAGGATTTCAGCCCCATAAAAGGATTTCAGCCCTATAAAAGAATTTCAGCTCTATAAATGATTTCAGCCCTGTAAAAGGATTTCAGTCCTACAAAGGATTTCAGTCTCACACAAGGATTTCAGCTCTATAAAAGAATTTCAGTCCCACACAAGGATTTCAGCCCTATAAAAGAATTTCAACCTTATAAAAGGATTTCAGCCCCACACAAGGATTTGATCTCAGCCCACTGAAATCCAGAGCCCAAGTTTCCCTTTCTCTGTTGTCTTCTGCAGAAGATTTGGAAGGTGACAACTGCTCACCCTCTCCCCCCAAAAAAACCCCAACAACTAAACATCAACCCCAGAAACCACCAAACCTCATCCCTTGGCTTCAGCCCCCACCCCCGGCAGGAGTTCCCAGCCCGGGGGGGTTGGGAGGAGTTCTGTGGAAACTGGGAATGGCCATCCCGGCTCTGCCATTGTCCACCCCGGGACAGCGGGAAAAGCCATTCCAGGGCTTTCTCTCCCCGTTCCAAGCAGGGAAGGAGCAGCAGGACAAAGCCAGGCTCACCCCAGAGGAAGCCTGTCAAGCTCAATTGGTTAAAATAATTCCGATGGAAACCACGGTCCCCACGGAACGGGCTCTGCTGCCGCCCCCACCCAGGGCCCTGCATCCCAAACCTCCCCGAGGCCCATCCAGGCTCTCATTCCCACTTTGTGCATTGGATTTTTAGGCTCCCCCCTGGATGCTCAGTAAACTGGAGGTTTATGTTTAACCTGGCTCTGCAGGGCTGGGTTAAAATTGGGCTTTTCCAACTCGATCCTCGACTGGTTCCACTCCCTGTTCTCCCTGATCCTTTGGGAGAGCCCGGGATCCTCCCCTGTGCCCCCTGCTCAGGTGGGGAGAAGCCCCTCCCGAGGTGCTGCTGGTTTGGTTTCCGTGGAATCGCAGAATTATGGAATTATTTTTGAGTTGGAAGTGACCTTTGGAGGCCACCCAACCCACCGACCCCCGAAATGAGGGACACCCCCAGCCAGCCCAGGCTGCTCAGAGCCCCATCCAACCTGACCTCGGGTGTTCCCGGGGATTGGGAATCCACCACCTCTCCGGGAAAACCTGTGCCACCCTCACTCCAAAAACAAATCGGGATTTCCCCAGGAATTTAAACATTCCCAGCCCTCCCGACCCTGCAGGTCCAGCCTGCACCTCAACCCCCACATCCAGGACTGTGGGCTTATATTCCCAGCCCAGAATTCCATGTTTCCCCCCATTTCCTACCTCGTAGGTGCGTTTGCCAGGGCAGGTTAACTCAAAACAGCATTTTTTCCGGGAATCTTTGCGGAGGTGGGAGACCAGCCGGGCACTGTAGTGCTCGATGGAGAAGGTGCCTCTTGGTTGCTTGCCTGGAAGCAGAAAAAGGGGCTAAATTTGGGAGTTTCCACAAGAATTCCATCCCACCGAAACCCACCGAGCCCAGGATTCCTTCGCTCCATCCCCTGGAGGTGGTTTGGGAGATTCCAACTGCTCATCCCCCAAAACCCCCGAGCAAACAACCCCAGAAATCACCAAACCTCACCCCCGGGGTTCAACCCCCACCCC
>NW_021937798.1:0-26422 GCF_001715985.3 Manacus vitellinus
CCCCCACCCCGTGGCCCCTCCCACACTTTATGGCCCCTTCCCCATTCTGTGGCCCCTACCCCATTCTGTAGCCCCTACCCCACTCTGTGACCCCTCTCCCACTTCATGGCCCCTCCCCCACTCTCAGACCCTTCCCCCACTTTATGGCCCCTCCCCCACTCTGTGGCTCCTCCCCCACTCTGTGAGCCCTCCCCCATTCTGTGACCCCTCTCCCACTCTTTGGCCTTTCCCCCACTTTACAGCCTCTCCCCCACTCTGTGACCCCTCCCCCACTGACAGCTTCTCCCTGCAGAGAGAACAGCCAACACACTATTTCACTTCTCACTTTAACAAAGCTCTTTTCTGCTTCAAGCCCCTCAAAGGCGCCAAGGCCACAGAGGAGGCCACACACAAACAGTACTCCTCTTCCCACTTGACTACACCTTCTCCCTCACTGTTCTACAGGGAACACCAGGAATCTGCTGGCAGAGGCCTCTCGTTTCCCATCAGTAGCTCAGCACAAGAAGTTAAAGGAGCTCAAGCCTTAGGCCACAAGAGCTGACAGTGAGGAAACTTTGGGAGCAAACTAATGCTGCTAACACGGACCCAGCTGAATCCAGCACACAATCACAGAATCCAAGAGTCCTTCAGCTTGGAAAAGACCTCCGAGCTCACTGAGTCTTGTGCAGCCCCTCCCCGACCGCCTGCAGGGACTGGATGATGCTTTGCACAAGCACCAAAAGGAATGTTGTGAAAACCATGGCCTGCAGGAGGACACAGAAAAGGGCTTGGTTGGGGCTGGGAAGGAGGGAGCTGGCGCTGGGGGAGCGGGGATGGAGCCTCGGGGATGTGGCGCAGCAAGGACAGGGGCCCAGGCAGCTGGCAGGCGGCAAGGCCTCACCCCCTGCCCCAGCAGCAGCACCGGGCCCTGCCCAAGGCGCTCCTGCCAGGGGCTGGGCCATGCAGGCAGGGGCAGAACCCACTCCCTGGGGCGGCCTTGCTACCCTGACCCTCGTCCGGCCCAACCTCTCCCTGTGTGCGTGCTCCCCACAGCACAGGCTGCACTGGGCAGCATCCCCTGATGGGCCCTGCAGAGCTGCCCCACGGGGACACTTCCCTTTTATGTCACAGGTGCCACAGCCTGTCCCAACCAGCCCTGCCCATTGTCCCCACCCCGGCTCAGTGACTCACAGTGGCCCCTGGCAACCAAAGAACCAAAGCCCCACACCCCCAGAGTGCAGCCCTACCCATGTGCCAGATAGAAAACTGGGGGACGTGACCCTTGGATGCTTTTAGTACAGAGATACAAGCTTTTCTTGAATAATGGAGGGGGGCACTTTTTAATTATTAATATTTACAGTTATCCATTTGGGGACAGGATGTCCTACAGGCTAATGTGCTGTCACATTTGGAGTGAAAAGTACTTTTCAAAGAAACCCAGGGTGCATGGGTGATGCAGAGGAAGCTGCCAAGTCACCCAATGTGAAGCTCAACACTGCTTTGCAACAGCACTGCCCTTTCACACACATCTTTGGCAAAGACAAAGATGTCAGGGTTTAGTTTCTAAATCAGTAACACTTGACAAGACCTCTTTATGAACTGACAGCAAAAGAACTTAGGAGCAGCTTAGGGTTGGCAAGAAGAGAAGGGCTGATGGGTATGTCATGAACACTGACAGCTGGATGGTCGTGGAGCCGACCAAGGACTGCCAGACACAAAAGACATCACCTGCTGGACTTGGCCCAAACACCAGCCCCCTCCTCTCCCTTCTCAACCACTCAACCACAGCCTGCACACACCCACACCTGCCAGGGCCAACTGACTGTTTCTCTTCTCTTTTCTGCCTGGGGGCGAAGGAAGAAGGACAGGGAGGGCATTTGCCTTCGGGCCAGAGGGAAGGGGAAGGAGATCCCCCCAAATCCATCCCTGGCAGGATGGGGGCTGGAGGAGACATTGGGGGACCCCCAAGAATATTTTCGAGGGGAAGAAAGGATGGGGGCACCCACAGGGGGTTGGGGGGGGGAGGGACCCAGGAATCTCGTGGTGGGACACTGGGGAGTTCCCAGTAGTTTCTTGGGGGGGTGGACCCCCAGCAGTCCGGGGTGGAAAAATGGACGGAGGAATCCGCCGTAAAGGGTGGGTGACACCCAAAAGACTCTAGGAGGGGGTCGGGAAGGACCCCGGAGTCCTGAAGAGTGTTTGGGGGTCCCCAGGAGGGAGTCTGGGGGTCTGAGGTGGTCCCAGGAGATTTTCAAGGGTTAAGGGGATGCACAGGAGATTTGGGGGACGAGGGGGAAAGGCGGAGGGTCCCCAGCATTCTTGGGGGGATCTGGGCAGTTCCCGAGAGTCTTGGGGGAGATTCGGAGGGGTCACCAGGAGCCCCCGGACCCCCTGAACTCACCCCACACCACCATGGCCTCGTTGGGGCCGCACGTGAAAAACAGCGCGGCGGGGGGAGACCCTGGGGCCGGGATCGATCGGGACCAATCGGGTTCAATCCCGATCCTCCCCTCCCCCGCCATCACCGCCCCGCTCCCGGCAGCCCCCGCGGAAGTTTCGACGTTCTATCGGGTGACTCACCGGCACAAGGACAGGGGCCCAGCAGAATTTGGCAATGACGTCATTCCAGCAGAGCCGTTCTATTGGCTGCGACCCACGAGGGAGCCCCAAAACCTGTTCATGGCTTGGGGGGAAGGACAGCCGGCACGGCCAGGAACGGGGGTGCAGAGGGTGTTCAAGTGCCCAGGAAAGGGGCAAAAAACTTTCCCCTCTCCCTCCCAGTGCCCCCTCAGCCCATCCCAGTGTCTCCCCTCTCTCCCAGTGCCCTCTCATCCCATCCTGGTCTCTCCCCTGCTCTCCCAGTGCCCCCGTCCATCGAGGTCCCAGCCCGGCCCTGCCCCCTGCTCTGCTCCGGCCTGGATTTCTCCCCTGCAGGGGCAGCTGAGGTGGCTCCAGGGCGGGCGGGAGCTTTCGGGGCACGGGGTGGCTCCTGACATGCTGCTGGAACCGCCCCTGCCTGGGCGGGCCCGTCAGCCTGGGGCACCTCCTCACCCGAGCCTGGGGGACGGGCCGGCAACTGGGAGGGGCTTTGGGAAGGAATGGGGAGGCTGAGAAGGGGTTGGAGGTCGTGGGGGTAACTGGGAAGGTGTTTGGGGGAGTTTGGGGGTTTGGGAGGGAGGTTGGGGAGATTGGGGCAGCTGTGAGGGGTTTTGGGGAATCGTCGGGGATTTGGGAAGGAACTGGGAGAGAGTTTGGGGGCATACTCAAGGGGAAGGGGGCAACTAGGAGAGGGTTTGAAAGGTCCTGGGAGGGCTGGAGGTAACTGGGAGGGGTTTGGGGGCATCTTGTGGGGTTTTGTGGGTCTGGGAGGCAGTCTGGGGGCCTTGGAGGGTTTAAGGGGAAGTTGGGAGTGTCCTGTGGGACCGGGATGGGATTTGAGGGTTCCTGGAGGGGCTGGGAGGGCTTTATGCCGTTATACTGCGGGCATTGTCTAGTATTGATGGGGGTAATCCGTGAGTTGACTGTTTCATAATCATCCAAATTTTAACAAGACTTTTAAGGTGGTCAACCTCAGTTTGAAGCAGCACATTTTTAGCAACAAATTTATCCAATTTTTCTCCTGTTTCCCTCTCAAAGGCTAACGATGACTTCAACACCACATTTTCTGATTTCAAAACAGTAGACTCAACATCAGAAATCCATTCATGACTTCTCTGTCACCACTCCATCCGAATGTCTGTGCACTCACTGTGGCCTGAGAGAAACCTGCCTGTTTGCAGCGCACTGACTGGGCAACTTTTCTTTTTGCAGGTGGAAAAGGGCAGATAAAGAAAAAACAGATGGGTCCAGCAGAAGTGATGCTGCTTCTGTCAAAAGCAGAGCAGAGACCGAAAGCACTTTAGGAAGTTGCTTACAGAAGCACTTGTGCATTCCAAGTTACAGCTCAGGAGTCTCAGTGACTTGTCCAACATGGGAGCTCCTTTTCCATTTCTCAACCCCCAGATTCCTCAGGAGTAGGAAACTGGAAACACTGACTGAGAAAAGCTCCATTCCTTCCTAATAATTGTGCTTTGTCCTTCCCATTTGACAGTGCTGGTGTGATCTGGATCTGGGAGCAGCCCTGACCTCCCACAGCCCTGACCACACACACCTCATCCAACGGCAGGAAGAACCTGCCTGGCTCCTGCTGGGGTTCTCACCACCCACCGACAGCTTCTCCCTGCAGAGGGCTGGGCAACTACCCAGGCAGGATGAGACCTGACCCCAGCAGGCAGCAAAGTCCCTGCCCTGGCACAACGAACCCCGGAGCACAGGGACCCTGCTCTGCAGGACAGCCTCGGGCATCCCTGGCTGCACCCCCACCTTCCCACCCCGCAGCCCTCCCTGGGAGAAGGAGCCCACCTGCGCTGTCCCTCTGACGGTGCTGCAGGGAAGGCCTGCCCCGGAGAACATCCTCCTCCGGCGCAACAGAGAAACTGGGAGAGTCCTGACAGATGTGCAAGGCTGTGGGATGTGGTAGCTTTAGGAGATTCCTCCAGGAACACAAGCGACATTGCCCTGCACCTGTAGACTCACTCTGCAGAGGAGTGTGAAGTTGTGTCCCCAAGTTGTGTCTCAGCTGAACACCTCCCATCTTTCTGCTGCCTTTAACCCCCCTTTGCCTTTCTTCTCTTCTCTCGTGCCTACAGGCAGTGCCCTCGGCCCTGCTGGGCTGTGCAGAGGAGCTGCTCCTGGGCAGAGCTGTCTCTCTGCAGTGCTGCCCACTTGCCAGGATTGCCCTGTGTGCCAGGAGCCCGGCCCAGCTGAGCAGCACAGCAAGAGCCAAAGGTAGCCCTTTCTCTGCCCCTCTGGGTTCCCCGCAGGTGTCCCTGGGGCTCCAGGGGAACCTACTGTGGAACAGACTGAAGGAAACAATGATGTTCCCTCTTCTCCCCTCTTCAGTGACACTTCTTTCCAGCAGTGACATTTCTCCTCTTAGAAAATTACCAGGGTATGATGATCACCTTTTCTAGTTTCATCATTACACAGGACACCAGGAGGGTGACAGCAAAGGATCTGGTAACTCCCTGGCACAGCGGGGGTTTTCCTGGAGTCACCCAGAGAAATGTGTCAGGGCTCTGAGAGGTGTCCAACCCTGAGCTGGACTGATGCACACACGGGGGTGTTCAGAGACACGAGTCCTTCCCTGGCACACACACAGGCAGTTCATTGCAGCAGGGGCAGTGTCTCCCTGGGCTCCTGCTACCACTCCCAGAGCCTGGAGCCACCTCAGCCCTGTAATGCTCCCACCCTGCCCACTCCTACACTTCAGATGAACATTGGGGTTTTCTAGTCACTGGAACTGCCCAGACCAGTCCCTCCCTGGTCCCCACATCTCCCTGCCCTGCCCCAGCCCAGCAGAGCAACACAGTCGTTTCTGGTCCTGCAGCAAGAAAGGGAGGCAATAGAGGACAGGGACAGTGACTGCATGTCTGGACTGCTCAGGAGGTCATCAGCTCAGGTAGCAGCTCCTGCAGCCCCAGGGCCAGACCCGCTTCCCAGTGGCCCAGGCAGCTGCTGCCACGTGGGCACAAGCTCTGCTGCCCAGGAGGGTCCTGTAGTGAAGGGCATTGCAGATGGCCACGTAGCGGTCATAGGACATGATGGTGAGAAGGGCAAGCTCCGCTGTGATCAAGAAGAAAAGCAAAAAACACTTGTGCAGCTCATCCTGAGTAGGACATGCCCCTGGTGTTCCAGAGGGAATTGGCCATGGCTTTGGGGAGAGTGGTGCAGATGCAGCCCGGGTGTGTGAGGGAGTGGTGGAGCAGGAAGAAGTCCCTGGGGGGTGTGCAGGTGGTGGTGGCAGGCTACGGCGCTGAGGATGAGGCCGTTGCCCAGGAGGGCAGCCAGGGAGATGCCCAGGGAGAAACAGAAGTACAAGAGCTGCAGCCAGGAGGAGGAAGTGGGGGATGGAGCTGCTGTTGGACATGAGCTTCCTCCGGGCATCAGGAAATGTCCAAGGAGGAAAAGGCAGTGAAAACTTTGGGACAGGTTTCCTAGATCAAACCCATGAATTCCTCTGAGCATCTACCCTCATCCCAAGTATCTGCAGTCACACATATATAGATTCTGGACTGTAGAAGACAGGCTTTGCATGACTTTAAGATTATTTCTTCTCAATTTTTTGATTTATTTTTCTACTGCCAGGTCTGAGAGGGGCATCGTGGAACCAAAGGAACCCTGAGACATTTCAGAATCCCACATGTGTTGGGTCTGTCTGAGCTGGTGTTCATTTTCTCACTGCAGGCGTCACAGTGCTGTGCTTTGCATTGGGAGCTACAAAGGGGTTAATCACACCAGTGCTTTGGCAACTGCTGAGCAGGGCTGGTGCAGCATCTGCATTGTCGGCTTCGTCCCCTGAATCGGGGGCAAGATCATGGGAGGTGATACAGACAGGTCAGTTGAGCCAAATGGACCAAAGGGACATTGCAGAATATATGGCGTCAGCTCAGCTACAAGAGCTCAGGAAAGGAACAGGAAAGGGGGAAAATCCATTTTTTTACAATACATGCCTTCTGAGCGCTTCTCTGTGTGGTGAAGTCCTGCTTCCCATGAAGTGGCCAGGTATCGCTGCTGACAGGAAGTAGAGAGAAAATCTTTTTATTTTCCTCTTCACTTATGCATGGGCAAACTTTGGCTTTTGCTTTAGTAAAGTGCCTGATCTCAAGGTAGAAATAATTTTCCATCTTATTCTGTCTCTTCTGTCTGGCTGGGAAGGGCAGCAATAGAGCAGCTTGTTGAGCACCTGGCATCCAGGTAAGGTCAACCCACTGCAACATTGCAGGGTGTCATGGAACCAAAGGACTGCTGGGAGACTGGGGGAACTCACGGAATCAAGTGGCCGTCATGGCACTGCCCTGCATCATAGAAGCAAATGTTCCCTGGGAAACTACAGAAACCAGGGACTTAAGGGACATCATTGGGATGTGCGGGACCTCATGGAATTAAACAAAGCGTGGGATATCTTTGGAACTTCATGGAATCAAAGGGATAAAACAAAAGAATTAAACCCCATGACCAGAAACCATTGGATCGAACATTTCTTTAATATGCCAGCTGGGGATTCATGGGGTACTCTGCCATGCATGAATCAAAGAATCAGTATAAATTTCGGAGTATAAATACAGTGATACTTGAAAGACCCTCCCCTTCACAAGCAGTCCAAAATTCTCTTATGCTTTTAGGGTCAAATAGCCTCTTGGATTTTATTCGTGGAGCAAGACTGCCATCTAGCGTCCATTTCTTCTGGGAGGGGCAGTCCTTTTCACAGAGTGGTCTTCTCCCTTAGCAGGCCTCGTAGCGTCTCTGATTGATCTATCCGACCCCTAACCCCTAAACTAAATGCTTTAGGACCAGCTAAGACATGTCTTAGAACTTCCCATTTGCTTAAACAATGTAGAATTGACTTTCTTCTTAACAGAACAATCTCTTATTAAACAAGTTTTCTGAGGCCTGTAAGCTAATTTCTTGAAGATTGGCATATGATACACTCTCTATTAGTTTCCATGTATCATCTACATTCTCTCTCCTACAACTAATTGTAGTCTTAAAAGAAAAGAAAAGACTGCTACCATGCCAAGAAAGCAAACCCCTTTGTTGATTAGGATTTTTATCTAAGAAAAACTTCTGATTTACGAAGCCATTAAGGATGGAGATCCTCTCTTGTTTCAGTGCCATTGTGACAATATGGGGCCTCATATAACACATGGAACACAGAACACTGCACATTCCCAAGCAATCAAGGGGTCATTGTAAGACTCCAGGGCCTGTTGGAAGACGGAGGCCCCGCAGAGAGACCTCAAATCAGAGGTTTGGGCAATCCTCAACCAGAGGACGTTCAACAAGGGGAAGTGCCAGATTCTGTCCCTGGGATGGGGCAACCCCGAATGTCCGGACAGACTGGGAATGATATTCTGCATAGCAGCGCTGGAAAATGGCCTCTGGGGTCCTGGTGGATGGCCAGTTGGCCAAGAGTCAGTGGTGCTCTGGCGGGGGCTCACTGCTCGGTCACAGGAGGGTTTTCAGACACACGAGTCCTTTGCTTGCACACAGACACAGACAGTTCATGGCATCAGGGGCAGTATCTCCTGGGGTTCCTGCTGCCACGCCAGGAGCCTGGATGCGCCTAAGCCCTTGTGGGGGGCCACCTGCTCTGCCACTATCTGAGATGCCCCACCGCCTGAGAGATGGAAACGCGGAGCTCTGTCCAAGAGAAGCACATCCCAGAGCTGCACGCATGGGCTTTGCCAGGATTTAGAACCGTAAATGCAATGTGACACTGAGTCACTCTTTGTCCCACATAACTTCAAGGTCTCCCCAGGAGGTTGATGGCAATTGTTCTTGCTCAGGGTCATCTCCCCACACCAACAGCAGGTGTGTGCTCAAGACTTATCTGTGCAACGCAAACAGATACACCCTGTCTAGTTCTTCCGGTCTCTCCAAGGAAGGCAAAAGAATCTCTGTGTGCCGGGTGAGAAGCCAGTGCTGGAAGTTGTGGTTCTATTGGGAGTGCCAAGAGGGGATGGCAGGTCTGTGATGAATGCCCTGAGGAGATGACCTGGGTTTTCCAGTGCACATGGCAATAGATCACACCCTGCTTTGGTGGTCATTTATGTCCTACGGAGGTGACAGAGATGGGAAAGAGAATGAAATTTTTGAATGTGCCTCTGAGTGCCCCTCAACCTGCTGCAAATATGCAGATTCCAGTACATCCAGTTCAGGTGTGAGAGGCTGTTCCCTGGTTCTCTGAGCAAGAAGAGCTGGACGAGGGACACAGCAGAACTCGCCTACTGAGACTGCATGTCCATGAATCCCAAAGCAAGTGCGAGGGGTTATGCCACGTCCGAGTTTTCTCAGGGGAAGGTGTTTCTCCTTTGCATTGCCTCCCCGTGGCCCTGGTGCCACAGCCCCCGACAAAACCACAAGTGGTCTTTGTCCCTAGCAAAAGTGCTCCTACTGCTAGCAGGGATGTTCCACGGGAAAGGCCAGGAGAGGTTGAGTCCGGAGGGTACTGAGCCCGGAGGGATGTTCTGCCTCTCGTGCCCCTCGACAATTCTTCGCGAGCCCAGCCCGGGCCGCCGGTCCTACGATGCAGAGCACAGACCGCCGCAGCGCTGCCGCCGCTGTCGCCTGACCTCCACCTCCAGCTAGCACCCGAGGAGAGCCCGATAGGTGCCGGCGCCTGTCCCAGCAAGGGGCGGATTTGGCGGAGGAGGACAGGGGTGGAGGGAGAGGAAGACAGAGGAGGCAGAGAGAAGGCGGCCCACCAGGAGCAGAGAGTCGGGAACTGGCAGGGGCAGCGAGGGCCCGGGAAGCGGATCGGCGGCTGCGGCGCTGTCGGGGAGCAGGGCTGGCGGCGCTGGCCGCGGTTTTGATCTGTGCGCCGGGCTGGCGGCCGGAGACCGTAGGGGCCAGGGCAGCCACCTGGGGTGGACATGCATATTCCTCGAGGCTACCCTCCTGTCTGGTAGGTTCTTCACAAAGCTCTTCTCCCGAACTATCTTCCCAGCCCTCTGGTCCATAAAGTATTCCCTGGGAACACTCATCGCTTTTTTCTTTGTCGAGCCCTTATTCTTTCCTTGCTTTACTCTCTGTCCTTCAGTGAATTCGTGCAGTCCGTCCTTCTCCTTTCCTACTTTTCTTCCTGTCTTCGCTTGGCTTAATCCCGCGGATTTCCATTCTTCAGTGACTTCACCAATCCACTTTTCCGCTCACCTCTCTCCAGCAAATATTAATGGACATTTCAACTACTACACACCTTTATATCCTCTTAAAATTCTTCTCCGTATCGGTTTGACTGCTGCTGTACCCTTTGTTTTGGGAAAAAACATCCAGTGCAAAAACACTTCCGACGGGTTTTCTTCATCTCCCTGCCAGTGTCTGCAGGTAGAGCCCAGGTGCAGCAGGACCCATTGGTAGAGACCACCGAGAGCAGTGAAATCACCAAGTGCTCACACGCCAACATGCGAAACGGTGAATTTATCCATTCCTACCGGCAGCTCCCGGGTCACAGCCCGAGTTCCTCGTTCGCGCAGCTAAATGGTCCAGAGAGCTGCGGGTACCAACGGGGTGGTAGTTGGTGACGGGAGACGGTCTTTCCAGCGTCCTCTGGCTCTCTGTGCCCCATCATGGGAACGCGGCACTGTCTTCCTGGGCCCTGGTGGACACGGACTCATTGACACTGTCGTCTTCAGAGATTTCAGGGGATTCTCTTAGAAACAAAACTCGGTTAATTGGTTCTACGGCAGAGTAAATTAGCACCCCTACGAATACATGGCTTTTCATTCCTACACAGAGCGCAGGCTTGCGACAGAACGCCTGAGTGCAAAGTGATTTATACAGCACAGGGCAGTGCAAACCTGGGCATCCTGCATTCAGCTGCCATGTGTGTCCCTAGCTTCTCTTGAGGCATCGTCTCCTTGTTACTCTGATCCACTCCAGGAAGGAACCGCGATTCTCTGGTTCATGAAGATCTTTCTCTTTGGATAGGAGGAGGGGTTCTTACCTTGCCTGGAGTGTGGAAAAGACATAGAGTAAGGGTCCGCAAGATTTGGAGTGTCACTCGTCAAGGATCTGAACGCTACATCTCAGACGTGTTCTGAAGAAGCTGTGAAGGCAGACAGTGCGAAGGAGCGAGGTGCAACCAAGCCAAACTAAGCGTTAGAGGTGGTGAGAGAGGAAAGCAAAGCAGTAAGAAAGGAGAGACCTCCAGCCATGTGGCCCTGGCCTCAGGAAGGATGGTTGCAGGACCATCCTTCATTAGCCTCTCAGTAAAAATGCAGAATTCTCAGCTTCCTCTAAATGTGTTATCTCTCCTCTGATACTTAAGATGGTAGAAAATTTTCAGGAGCACACAGGCATAAGGAGAGTGAACTCGATAATGCTCTTCCACCTGGGAAGCATGTGAAAGCCTCTGTTTCCTGTGGTGTGATGGGTGCCTGGGATCCCTCTGGACTTGGTTTAGGGAAGGGGCTGGGTGTAAGTGTCTCCATCTGCCAAGCCCTCAGACCTTCAACTGCCCTGGGTGGGCCAGGGCTCTCCTAGCCCCACCACTCGCAAGCAGCACTCTGGCAGTTGCCCCATGTGCTCCCTGCATGTGCGTCAGGGTCTTCATCCTCTTCCCTGCTCATCCCTCAGTACATTCCCTAGGGCATATGCTCTCCTTGCCATCGCTGGAGCTGGGATATCCAGCAGCCCTGCTGGAGCCACGTTCCTCTCAGACTTTGCGTTTTCGCAGAAAAGAAAGGCAAATCTAGAGACACTGGGCTGCTCCCCAACAGGGCTCATCTCCCTTTCCCGGGGAGTTGGGAGAGAGGCATTCTTCCCAGGCAGATGAAGAAGGACAGGGGAAAAACCACAGAAGCGGAGGAGACACTTATTCCCCGAGGAAGCTGCAAGCAACCCAGAGAGCTGAGGGCAGCACGGGAAGATGTGAAAGGTGCAGAAGTGTAGAAGCCCGGAGCTCCCAAAAGTACACCAGTGGGTGTGCAGCAGAGGAGGCGATTGCAACTGGGGAGGGGAGGACTGCACTGTGAGCTGACCGGGAACAATCTCTGCCCATGAGTGAGACCCCAGAGCCAGGCAATGCTCAGAATGCCATCGGCTGGGGGAACCAGACGGGCTGCTGCTTGGGGAGGGAGAAACCCAAAGAGAGCATTTGAGGTACTGAAAGTACAGTTCCTTTGCTCCCCCTCTAAGAGATTCGTTTCTGGCAGCTCTCTTCTCTCGGCACAGGGTGGAGATTTCTGACACTCTCGGCAAACAGGCAGGTTCGTCTCAGCATGAATTTTGGCTACCTCGTCGTCACTTTCTGCCTGGTACACCTCCTCTCTATAGCCCAGCTTTTCATAAATGCATTCTTTTTCCTCCCAGGAAATATTCAACTACCTTTTCAGGCCCCGTGGGGGAATACAACTGAATAGAGAAACATTGCTGCAGATCATGTACTTGCTGTCATTCATGTGTTAACCCCAGGCTATCTTACTTCTCTAAAGAAATAAAGAGGGAAAGAAGAGAAAGTTCAGGCCTCCTTCTCTCTCTCTCTGCTCGCCACTTCAGCTTCGCTATCCCTCTCCGTCTGTCCTCTCCTCCACATGCTGCCTACAAAAGATATCTCGGCTCACTCTACAGTCACACGTTTCTCCTTTTCTAAAGAAAATCAGGAGATCATTCCAAAGCTGCTCCAGGTCAATCAAACTCTAATCTCACTAACTTTATTAATGCATCCCTTTCAACCTGCAGGCCGCCTCTGTTACGACTTTCAGTTTTCCCCGGCTGGCAACATATTCAAATCTCTCTGTTTGCAGTGGGCCATGGCTTACGGGGGCTGCGATACACCGGGAGACCGATCGACGTCTCTGGGGAGCGGAGCTGTCAGCAGGAGCATTTCTGCTGGAGACAAATAGCACCTTAGTTTTAGACTTGGGCTGTGGCACCAGTTCTACGCCGAAGCAGTGCATGGGTGAAGCACCTACCCATGAGAAATGACGGCATTGCATCTCCCACCCACTTTGGACCAATGGAGATACAGTCTCCGTGATGAGATCCCAGTTGTGTCACTTCTCCTGCTCAGAAGACTAGGGAACACCTGAAATATGTAGGCTTGTCCTGAAAACAAAGAGCTATTTGGGCAGCCTGGAGAAAACTGGAGGTCGTACCAGAGGCAGCCTGGAAGCAGAATCTGACGCATTATTAAGTTTAGTGAGATGATGATTTGATAGGCCAGGGGTAAAGTCAGTGTTCTAGCACTGGTGCCTCTTGCGCTGCGCTGTGCTTTTTACGTCACTTGGCACCCAGGTACTCAAGCCTGTTCTCTTTGTATGGCTGAAAAACCTGTTTTAATAGAAGCGCTAATACCCAACTCGTCTACATGACTGTGCCCGGAGAGCCAGAGGACGGTGGAAAGACCATCACCCGTCACCCACAGCCACCCCGTTTGCGCCCGCAGCTCTCTGGACCATTTAGCAGCTCTCTGGACCATTTAGCACCGAGGAACTCAGGACGGTGACCCAGGAGTTGCCGGTAGGAACGGATAAATTCACCGTTTCGTATGTTGGCGTGGAGCACTTGGTGATTTCACTGCTCTCGCTAGTCTCTACCAATGGGTCATGCTGCACCTGGGCTCTACCTGCAGACACTGGCAGGGAGATGAAGAAAAGCCGTCGGAAGTGTTTTTGCACTGAATGTTTTTTCCCAAAACAAAGGGTACAGCAGCAGTCAAACCGATACGGAGAAGAATTGTAAGAGGATATAAAGGTGTGTAGTAGTTGAAATGTCCATTAATATTTGCTGGAGAGAGGTGAGCGGAAAAGAGAAGTGGATTGGTGAAGTCACTGAAGAATGGAAAGCTGTGGGATTAAACCAAGCGAAGTGAGGAAAAAAAGTAGGAAAGGAGAAGGACGGACTGCATGAATTCACTGAAGGACAGAGAGTAAAGCAAGGAAAGAATAAGGGCTCGACAAAGAAAAAAGTGATGAGTGTTCCCAGGGAATACTTTATGGACCAGAGGGAGGGAGGGCTGGGAAGATAGTTCGGGAGAAGAGCTTTGTGAAGAACCGAGCAGATAGGAGGGTAGCCTCGAGGAATATGCATGTCCGCCCCAGGGGGCTGCCCCGGCCCCTACGGTCTCCGGCCGCCAGCCCTGCGCACAGATCAAAACCGCGGTCAGCGCCACCAGCCCCGCTCCCCAACAGCGCCGCAGACGCCGATCCGCTTCCCGGCGCCCCGCTGCCCCCACCAGCCCCGACCCTCTGCTCCTGGTGGGCCGCCTCCTCTCCACCTCCTCTGCCTTCCTCTCCCTCCTCCTCTGTCCTCCTCCGAAAAATCCACCCCGGGGCTGGGACAGGCGCCCACGCCTCTCGGACTCTCCTCGGGTGCTGGTTGGAGGCGGAGACCAGGCGACAGCGGCCGCAGCGCGGCGGCTGTCCGTGCTATGCACCGTAGAACCGGCGGGGTCGGACTGGGTGGCAGGGGTGGTGTTTGGTATCGAGGATCTTCAGATTGACAGACCATGTGTTTCTTACACCGCCACCGTCTCTTCCCTCACATCTCTCTTTTGGCACGTGGAGACTCCTGAATTGTCCTCCAGGGCAAGCGCTTGCGAGAATGGTCGAGGGGAACGAGAGGCTGAACATCCCTCCGGGCTCAGTGCCCTCCGGGCTCAACCTCTCCTGGCCTTTCCCGTGGAACATCCCTGCTAGCAGCAGGAGTACTTTTGCTAGGGACAAAGACCACTTGTGGTTTTGTCGGGGGCTGTGGCACCAGGGCCACGGGGAGGCAATGCAAAGGAGAAACACCTTCCCCTGAGAAAACTCGGACGTGGCATAACCCCTCGCACTTGCTTTGGGATTCATGGACATGCAGTCTCAGTAGGCGAGTTCTGCTGTGTCCCTCGTCCAGCTCTTCTTGCTCAGAGAACCAGGGAACAGCCTCTCACACCTGAACTGGATGTACTGGAATCTGCATATTTGCAGCAGGTTGAGGGGCACTCAGAGGCACATTCAAAAATTTCATTCTCTTTCCCATCTCTGTCACCTCCGTAGGACATAAATGACCACCAAAGCAGGGTGTGATCTATTGCCATGTGCACTGGAAAACCCAGGTCTATCTCCTCAGGGCATTCATCACAGACCTGCCATCCTCAGACCTTGGCACTCACAATAGAACCACAACTTCCAGCACTGGCTTCTCACCCGGCACACAGAGATTCTTTTGCCTTCCTTGGAGAGACCGGAAGAACTAGACAGGTTGTATCTGTTTGCATTGCACAGACAAGACTTGAGCACACACCTGCTGTTGGTGTGGGGAGATGACCCTGAGCAAGAACAATTGCCATCAACCTCCTGGGGAGACCTTGAAGTTATGTGGGACAAAGAGTGTCTCGGTGTCACATTGCATTTACGGTTCTAAATCCTGGAAAAGCCCATGCGTGCAGCTCTGGGATGTGCTTCTCTTGGACAGAGCTCCGCGTTTCCATCTCTCAGGCGGTGGGGCACCTCAGATAGTGGCAGAGCAGGTGGCACCCCACAAGGGCTTAGGTGCATCCAGGCTCCTGGCGTGGCAGCAGGAACCCCAGGAGATACTGCCCCTGATGCCATGAACTGTCTGTGTCTGTGTGCAAGCAAAGGACTCGTGTGTCTGAAAACCCTCCTGTGACTGAGCAGTGAACCCCCGCCAGAGCACCACTGACTCTTGGCCAACTGACCATCCACCAGGACCCCAGAGGCCATTTTCCAGCGCTGCTATGCAGAATATCATTCCCAGTCTGTCCGGACATTCGGGGTTGCCCCATCCCAGGGACAGAATCTGGCACTTCCCCTTGTTGAACGTCCTCTGGTTGAGGATTGCCCAAACCTCTGATTTGAGGTCTCTCTGCGGGGCCTCCGTCTTCCAACAGGCCCTGGAGTCTTACAATGACCCCTTGATTGCTTGGGAATGTGCAGTGCTCTGTGTTCCATGTGTTCCATGAGGCACATATTGTCACAATGGCACTGAAATGAGAGAGGATCTCCATCCTTAATGGCTTCGTAAATCAGAAGTTTTTCTTAGATAAAAATCCTAATCAACAAAGGGGTTTGCTTTCTTGGCATGGTAGCAGTCTTTTCTTTTCTTTTAAGACTACAATTAGTTGTAGGAGAGAGAATGTAGATGATACATGGAAACTAATAGAGAGTGTATCATATGCCCATCTTCAAGAAATTAGCTTACAGGCCTCAGAAAACTTGTTTAATAAGAGATTGTTCTGTTAAGAAGAATGTCAATTATACATTGTTTAAGCAAATGGGAAGTTCTAAGACACGTCTTAGCTGGTCCTAAAGCATTTAGTTTAGGGGTTAGGGGTCGGATAGCTCAATCAGAGACGCTACGAGGCCTGCAAAGGGAGAAGACCACTCTGTGAAAAGGACTGCCCCTCCCAGAAGAAATGGACGCCAGATGGCAGTCTTGCTCCACGAATAAAATCCAAGAGTCTATTTGACCCTAAAATCATAAGAGAATTTTGGACTGCTTGTGAGGGGAGGGTCTTTCAAGTATCACTGTATTTATACTCCAAAATTTATACTGATTCTTTGATTCATGCATGGCAGAGTACCCCCATGAATCCCCAGCTGGCATATTAAAGAAATGTTCGATCCAATGGTTTCTGCTCATGGGTTTTAATTCTTTTGTTTTATCCCTTTGATTCCAATCCCTTTGATTCCATGAAGTTCCAAAGATATCCCACGGTTTGTTTAATTCCATGAGGTCCCGCACATCCCAATGATGTCCCTTAAGTCCCTGGTTTCTGTCGTTTCCCAGAGAACATTTGCTTCTATGATGCAGGGCAGTGCCACGACGGCCACTTGATTCCGTAAGTTCCCCCAGTTTCCCAGCAGTCCTTTGGTTCCATGAGACCCTGCAATGTTGCAGTGGGTTGACCTTACCTGGATGCCAGTTGTCCACCAAGATGCTCTATTGCTGCCCTTCCCAGCCAGACAGAAGAGACAGAATATGATGGAAAATTATTTCTACCTTGAGATCAGGCACTTTATAAAGCAAAAGCCAAAGTCTGCCCATGCATAAGTGAAGAGGAAAATAAAAAGATTTTCTCTCTACTTCCTGTCAGCAGCGATACCTGGCCATTTCATGGGAAGCAGGGCTTCACCACACAGAGAAGCCGCTCAGAAGGCATGTATTGTAAAAAAATGGATTTTCCCCCTTTCCTGTTCCTTTCCTGAGCTCTTGTAGCTGAGCTGACGCCATATATTCTGCAATGTCCCTTTGGTCCATTTGGCTCAACTGACCTGTCTGTATCGCCTCCCATGATCTTGCCCCCGATTCAGGGGACGAAGCCGACAATGCAGATGCTGCACCAGCCCTGCTCAGCAGTTGCCAAAGCACTGGTGTGATTAACCCCTTTGTAGTTCCCAATGCAAAGCACAGCACTGTGACGCCTGCAGTGAGAAAATGAACTCCAGCTCAGACAGACCCAACACATGTGGGATTCTGAAATGTCTCAGGGTTCCTTTGGTTCCACGATGCCCCTCTCCGACCTGGCAGTAGAAAAATAAATCAAAAAATTGAGAAGAAATAATCTTAAAGTCATGCTAAGCCTGTCTTCTACAGTCCAGAATCTATATATGTGTGACTGCAGATACTTGGGATGAGGGTAGATGCTCAGAGGAATTCATGGGTTTGATCTAGGAAACCCGTCCCAAAGTTTTCACTGCCTTTTCCTCCCTGGACATTTCCTGATGCCCGGAGGAAGCTCATGTCCAACAGCAGCTCCATCCCACACTTCCTCCTCCTGGCTGCAGCTCTTGCACTTCTGCTTCTTCCTGGGCATCTCCCTGGCTGCCCTCCTGGGCAACGGCCTCATCCTCAGCGCCGTAGCCTGCCACCACCACCTGCACACTCCCCAGGGACTTCTTCCTGCTCCACCTCTCCCTCACACACCCGGGCTGCATCTGCACCACTCTCCCCAAAGCCATGGTCAATTCCCTCTGGAACACCAGGGGCATGTCCTACTCAGGATGAGCTGCACAGGTGTTTTTTGCTTTTCTTCTTGATCACAGCGGAGCTTGCCCTTCTCACCATCATGTCCTATGACCGCTACGTGGCCATCTGCAATGCCCTTCACTACAGGACCCTCCTGGGCAGCAGAGCTTGTGCCCACGTGGCAGCAGCTGCCTGGGCCACTGGGAAGCGGGTCTGGCCCTGGGGCTGCAGGAGCTGCTACCTGAGCTGATGACCTCCTGAGCAGTCCAGACATGCAGTCACTGTCCCTGTCCTCTATTGCCTCCCTTTCTTGCTGCAGGACCAGAAACGACTGTGCTGCTCTGCTGGGC
The DNA here is from genome assembly GCF_001715985.3 of Manacus vitellinus. Taxonomy (NCBI): domain Eukaryota; kingdom Metazoa; phylum Chordata; class Aves; order Passeriformes; family Pipridae; genus Manacus; species Manacus vitellinus. Next base: position 17,841 of record NW_021937798.1, read on the forward strand.
TTGGGCGGGGCAGGGAGATGGGGGGACCAGGGAGGGGCTGGTCTGGGCAGTTCCAGTGACTAGAAAACCCCAATGTTCATCTGAAGTGTAGGAGTGGGCAGGGTGGGAGCATTACAGGGCTGAGGTGGCTCCAGGCTCTGGGAGTGGTAGCAGGAGCCCAGGGAGACACTGCCCCTGCTGCAATGAACTGCCTGTGGGTGTGCCAGGGAAGGACTCGTGTCTCTGAACACCCCCGTGTGTGCATCAGTCCAGCTCAGGGTTGGACACCTCTCAGAGCCCTGACACATTTCTCTGTGTGACTCCAGGAAAACCCCCGCTGTGCCAGGGAGTTACCAGATCCTTTGCTGTCACCCTCCTGGTGTCCTGTGTAATGATGAAACTAGAAAAGGTGATCATCATACCCTGGTAATTTTCTAAGAGGAGAAATGTCACTGCTGGAAAGAAGTGTCACTGCTGGAAAGAAGTGTCACTGAAGAGGGGAGAAGAGGGAACATCATTGTTTCCTTCAGTCTGTTCCACAGCAGATTCTCCTGGAGCCCCAGGGACACCTGTGGGGAACCCAGAGGGGCAGAGAAAGGGCTGCCTTTGGCTCTTGCTGTGCTGCTCAGCTGGGCCGGGCTCCTGGCACACAGGGCAATCCTGGTAAGTGGGCAGCACTGCAGAGAGACAGCTCTGCCCAGGAGCAGCTCCTCTGCACAGCCCAGCAGGGCCGAGGGCACTGCCTGAAGGCACGAGAGAAGAGAAGAAAGGCAAAGGGAGGTTAAAGGCAGCAGAAAGATGGGAGGTGTTCAGCTGAGACACAACTTGGGGACACAACTTCACACTCCTCTGCAGAGTGAGTCTACAGGTGCAGGGCAATGTCGTTTGTGTTCCTGGAGGAATCTCCTAAAGCTACCACATCCCACAGCCTTGCACATCTGTCAGGACTCTCCCAGTTTCTCTGTTGCGCCGGAGGAGGATGTTCTCCGGGGCAGGCCTTCCCTGCAGCACCGTCAGAGGGACAGCGCAGGTGGGCTCCTTCTCCCAGGGAGGGCTGCGGGGTGGGAAGGTGGGGGTGCAGCCAGGGATGCCCGAGGCTGTCCTGCAGAGCAGGGTCCCTGTGCTCCGGGGTTCGTTGTGCCAGGGCAGGGACTTTGCTGCCTGCTGGGGTCAGGTCTCATCCTGCCTGGGTAGTTGCCCACCCCTCTGCAGGGAGAAGCTGTCGGTGGGTGGTGAGAACCCCAGCAGGAGCCAGGCAGGTTCTTCCTGCCGTTGGATGAGGTGTGTGTGGTCAGGGCTGTGGGAGGTCAGGGCTGCTCCCAGATCCAGATCACAGCAGCACATTTCCAAGAGCACTGTCAAATGGGAAGGACAAAGCACAATTATTAGGAAGGAATGGAGCTTTTCTGAGTCAGTGTTTCCAGTTTCCTACTCCTGAGGAATCTGGGGGTTGAGAAATGGAAAAGGAGCTCCCATGTTGGACAAGTCACTGAGACTCCTGAGCTGTAACTTGGAATGCACAAGTGCTTCTGTAAGCAACTTCCTAAAGTGCTTTCGGTCTCTGCTCTGCTTTTGACAGAAGCAGCATCACTTCTGCTGGACCCATCTGTTTTTTCTTTATCTGCCCTTTTCCACCTGCCTGAGGTTTCTCTCAGGTCAAAGTGAGAGCACAGACATTTGGATGGAGTGCTGACAGGGAAGTCATGAATGGATTTCTGATGTTGAATCTACTGTTTTGAAATCAGAAAATGTGGTGCTGAAGTCATCGCTAGCCTTTGAGAGGGAAACAGGAGAAAAATCGGATAAACTTGTTGCTAAAAATGAGCTGCTTCAAACTGAGGTTGACCACCTTCAAAGTCTTGTTGCACCAGAGTGCAGAGAGAAAACTGTTGCTAAAAAAACAGGTTCCTGGTTTGGTCAGGCAACTTCATAAACCAGTGTCTTACCCTGGCATTGAGACTTGGGAAACCACAGAGAACCCTGATTCTAAGTCTCAGGAGAGAAAGAAACAAGGAGAATTTGAAGTTCAGCTGATGTTTCTAGAGTCTCCCAACTTTCCTCACATTAACGAAAATAGACTGAGTGATCCCTGTGATAATGAACAAAGGGAAGATTATTCTTTACCTCCCTCAATTTCCTTTGTGCCTGATACTGAATCCACTAAAAAACCTTGGACTCAAAAAGAGAACCCGACCCAGAAAACAACTCAATTCATTCTGATTCAAGTGGTTAAAGAGCAGAAGCATTATGGCGATAAACCTGGACAAATTAAAAGCCAACCAGTGAAATTCTATCAATATATCACATACCTTGGGATTCCACTTTGTTCTCATCAACAGTTAATACAATTTCCAATGGATATGGGGACAAAATGTTCACAGCAAAATGCCAAAGATGGGATTAAAACCCAGACGAAAAAGAATTAAAATCACTGGAGAAAAAGAAGAAACCAGTCTTCAACCAAGAGCTTCACCCTGTTACTGTTTTGTTGATATTACCTTTTTGCTTTTTATTCTAATAATCATATTGTATGTTAAAATTTGGATGATTATGAAACAGTCAGCTCAGTGATTACCCCCATCAATACTAGACGATGCCTGCAGTATACACCCGTCCCAGCCCCTCCAGGAGCCCTCAAATCCCATCCTGGTCCCACAGGACACTCCCAACTTCCCCTCAAACACTTCGAGGCCCCCAGATTGACTCCCAGATCCAGAAAACTCTTGCTGCCTGCCCATGGAGTGCCCAGTGTGGCCCACCAACTGCACCACAAAGCCAAAGCTTCCAGGCTTTCTTTCCTGGCAATTAGGGCTGTTGTTTCCTGTTTTCAGCCATGCCTCCCAACTGATAGCCCAACTCCCAAACTGCTAGCATGCCTGTTGATACAGAATTGTTAAAATAAACCTTGCCAGGATATGTTTTCAGACACCGATTATTTAGTGTTGTTTCACTTTAATCCACCCCAAGGGAATTATTAATAAAAACCTGAGTTACCCCCTCTTCCCTTTTCCTGGGGCGGGTTGTAACACCAATCAGCACTGACTCCGCCCAGTAGGCATAGCAAAGGAAGTTTCCTTTTGGTTTAGGGTTTAGTGTTAGGGTTAGGGTTAGGGTTTAGGGTTAGGGTTAGGGTTAGGGTTAGGGTTAGGTTTTGAGTTAGGGTTAGGGTTAGGGTTAGGGTTAGGGTTAGGTTTTGAGTTAGGGTTAGGGTTAGAAAGGGTTAGGGTTAGGAAATTTACGGTTAGAGTTAGCAAAAGTTAGGGTTAGGGTTAGGTTTAGGGTTAGCAAAAGACAGGGTTACTGTTAGGGTTAGGGTTAGGGTTAGGGTTAGGGTTAGGGTTAGGGGTATGGGTAAGGGTTAGGGTTAGGAAGAATTTGTCTCAGTGCGCGATCTAACAATCGCGGTTTTAGCCCATTCTGGACATGCAGCGGTGCCCAATAAGCCCCTCTCAGGCTATAAGCCCGATTCACTGCCCACCGCTGTCAGAATCTTTTGCTTTTTCTCTTGGGTCTCTGCTTTTGCTGTTGCTGTTCTGTTGCGTGTCTGGCAGAATACCCACTGCCGTCCAGTATGTACTCTGCTTCTATAGAGCACTGTCCCCTAACCCCAACATTAAAAGAGAGACTGGAAGCGATGCACAAACCCTGTTCCCTAACCCTAACCCTAACCAAGAGACTGCAAGCTATGCGCAAACCTTTTTCCCTAACCCTAACCTTAAAAGTGAGAATGCAAGCTATGCCCAAACCTTTTTCCCTAACCTTAACCCTAAAAACGAGACTGCAAGTTATTAGCAAACCCTGTTACCTAACCCTAACCTTAAAAAAGAGACTGCAAACTATGCGCAAACCCGATTCCCTGACCCTAATCCTAAAAAAGCGAATGCAAGCTATGTGCAAACCCTGTTCCCTAACCTTAACCTTAAAAAAGAGACTGCAAGCTATGCACAAAACCAGTTCCCTAACCCTAACTTTAAAAAAGAGACTGCAAGCTACTAGGGTTAGGGTTAGGGTTAGGGTAAGGGTTAGGGTTGGGGTTAGGGTTTAGGGTTAGGGTTAGGGTTAGGGTTAGGGTTCGGGTTAGGGTTAAGGTTAGGGTTAGGGTAAGGGTTAGGGGTTAGGGTTGGGGTTAGGGTTAGTCAGAATCTGTCTCAATGCGCGATCTAACTATCGCGGGTTTACCCCATTCCAGGAACGCAGTGGTACCCAGTAATGGAAGAATAGCTAAAGTGTTAATTTCTAAGGCGGCTCATGCTATTATTCAGTGGTTACTCGAAATTGTGATTGAGGTTCCTAGGAGCAGACTTATTGTGGAGATTAGTTTAGCTTGGGGATTCATTAGTAAGGGAAGGAGTTAAACCATCATTTTCGGGGTATGGGCCCGATAGCTTAATTAGCTGACCTTACTAGAAAATAATATAGAGGGAGTATAGAGGATTTTGATTCCTTTAGTGTAGGTTCGATTCCTACTTTTCTAAAATTAGGAAATGAGAGGGTTGGTATACCTCTATTTTTACTTTATCATAATAACCCTTTTGGATTCAGGCACATTTCCTTGAGTGTCTTAGGTAGGGGTGTAGGCCTGCATAGGAGATAGGAAGGCTGGTATGCCATAGGCATAAGGCTAATGTTAGGGGTAAGAAGTTCTTTCAGAGCAAATGTATGAGTTGATCATATCGGAATCGAGGGTAAGAGGCGCGGATTCATAAGAATCCTGCGGAAAGGAGGAGGGTTTTTGTAGCTAGAGCAGGGGGAATGAGTTCCTGAGGGAGATTAAGTGAACTGGGGTTTAGGAATAGAATGGTTGTGAGTGCATTTATTAGTATAATATTAGCATATTCGGCGAGAAAAAATAAGGCGAATGGCCCTGCAGCATATTCTACGTTGAACCCTGAGACTAGTTCAGATTCTCCTTCTGTCAGGTCAAATGGAGCGCGGTTTGTTTCGGAAAGAGTGGAGATATATCATATTATTGCTAAGGGCCAGGAGGAGAAAATGAGGTAGAGAGGTTCTTGAGTCGTAGCTAGGGTATTGAGGGTGTAATTACCACTAAGGATAATTACGGGTAGGAGAATAATGGCCAGGGTAACTTCGTAAGAGATAGTCTGTGCGACTGCTCGGAGGGCGCTGATTAAGGCATATTTTGAGTTAGAGGCCCACCCTGACCATAGAATTGAATAGACTGCCAAGCTAGATAGAGCTAGAAGGAAGAGTATGCCAAGGTTTAGGTCAGTAAGGGGAAAGGGTAGGGGAAGTGGTGTTCAGATTATAATTGCTAGGAGAAGGGCTAAGATAGGGGTAGATATAAATAGATAGGGGGATGAAGTTGATGGACGAATTCGTTCTTTAATGAATAACTTTACTCCATCTGCTATAGGTTGTAAGAGACCAAATGGTCCTACAATATTAGGCCCTTTTCGGGCTTGCATATAACTTAGAATCTTACGTTCAACTAGGGTAAGAAATGCTACGGCGATGAGGATGGAGAGAGCATAGGATATTGATATAATAAAGTAAGTGAGGGTTAAGTGAATTGTCATGTGATTTGTGTTGGAGCTAGGGAGAGGATTTGAACCTCTGGGTAAAGGGCTTAAGCCTTCTGCATTTGCCAAGCTCTGCCACGCTAGCGGTCCTTTTCTAGGAGGGGGTTGTGGTGAAGCTCTTAGTAATTTAGTTGGGTTCATTACTGGGTGCGAAGGCGTGCTTGTGGTATAGGCCTTACTTCTTCGGTCCTTTCGTACTAGAAGGAGTTGTAACATAGATAGAAACCGACCTGGATTACTCCGGTCTGAACTCAGATCACGTAGGACTGTTAATCGTTGAACAAACGAACCCTTGGTAGCGGTTGCACCACTAGGATGTCCTGATCCAACATCGAGGTCGTAAACCTCCTTGTCGATGTGGGCTCTTGAAGGAGATTGCGCTGTTATCCCTGGGGTAGCTAGGTTCATTAATCAATTATATTGGGTCTGGTTGCTATTAGCACGTTGATGGGTAGTTCTTGGTTAAGATGGATTGTCTGGTATTTGGAGGTTGAGTTTGTCTCCAAGGTCGCCCGAACCAAAAAATGCACACCAGCAAAATCCCGGGGGAGTGGGCCCTGTGGGTGAGTATTGTTTATGGGAGTGGTAGCAGATTTTAAAGTTCCACAGGGTCTTCTTGTCTTATGGGGTTATTCCTGCTTTTGCACGGGAAGATCAATTTCAAGTGATTATCTGTAGGAGACAGCTAAGACCTCGTTAAGCCATTCATACAAGTCCCGATTTATGGGACAATTGATTGCGCTACCTTTGCACGGTTAGGATACCGCAGCCGTTGAACGTATTGTCACTGGGCAGGTTTCACCTTTAATACTTGGTTTGCTAAAGGCTATGTTTTTGGTAAACAGTCGGGCCTTGGATTTGCCTAGTTCCTTTTACAGATTTTAATCGTCTTTGGGGGCGCTCCATAGGTGGGTTAACAGAGTTTTGGGTATAAGGTCTTGTTAAGGTTAAAAAATATCCTGTGGATTGTTAATAATGTTGTAATGTAAGCTTGCGCCATAGAGGGGATCCCTAGTTACTTATTTTAGCATAAATTCTCTTATTTAATATAAGTTGGCCTATTGGGGAAGAGGGAGTCATGAGGAAGTTTAGATTTTTTTAGGTGGGGAGCTTTGACGCATTCTTTAATGGTGGCTGCTTGAAGGCCCACAATTAAGCTGTAATTAAATTTATCTGCTAGGGGAGAGTGTATTCTTTTTTAAAGGAGCTGTACCTCCTTTAAATAGCCCTTAATTCGCCTCATGTGGGTTGAGTGTAGTCCTGGGAGGTGAATTTAAGAGGGAACTAAGATTCATTTCATAGGCAACCAGCTATCACCCAGCTCGATTGGCTTTTCACCACTACTAACGAGTCTTCCCGCTCGAGTATTGGATGCATCTTGTGCTTATAACAGCTTGGTTACATTTCAGTCTTAGTTGAAGTGATAATGAAAAACCACTCTTTACGCCGTATAAAGTTAATTTGGGTTTCTTGTGTGACCGCGGTGGCTGGCACAAGATTTACCAACCCTGGTAGGTTGCTTTAACTAAGTCAAGTTTACACTTATTGCTTAATATTGATTACTGCTGAAAACCTGTTGGGGCGTGGCTAGGCAAGGCGTTTTGGGCTACAATTGGAGTGGTGTGCCTGATGCCTGCTCCTGCTGTCTTTTTAAGGTGCTGAGGGCATTTTCACTGGGATGCGGATACTTGCATGTATATATTTGGCAAGAACTAACTGTAAGGTTAGGACTAAGTCTTTTTTGTCCTTGGGTATGTGTAATAGCCATCTTAACATCTTCAGTGTTATGCTTTATTGTAAGCTACAAGGACTAAGGCTGTTTTAGGCATAGTGATTATTATTGGGGCTTGTTTTAGTTGTAGTAATAGTTGCTATTGATTTAGGATTTGTTTAGTGGTTGGAGAAGTAGTTCAATTGGATAACAAAAATGTGTTGTTGAGAAGTTAGAAGAGTAGAAAGGGGCGGGATTGTAGTGTTGTGGGCGGGTTTGTTAAGGTTTTATGTTCTTGTAGTTGAAATTACAACGATGGCTTTTCAGGCAAAAGATCTTGGATAGAAGCCAAGCAGGAATTGTTATGACGTACTTTATATTATTTTTAAGTGTTAGCTTTATTTTGGGGGGGTTAGCAGTTGCTTCTAATCCTTCTCCATACTATGCAGTAGTGGGGTTAGTGTTGGTGTCTATTGTAGGGTGTGGATGGTTAATGAGTTTGGGGGTGTCTTTTGTATCACTAGTGTTATTTCTGGTATATTTAGGTGGGATGTTAGTGGTTTTTGTGTATTCGGTCTCATTGGCAGCAGATCCATTTCCTGAAACTTGAGGGGACTGGCAGGTTGTTGGGTATGGTGTTGGGTTAGTTTTAGTGCTGGGGGGTGGGGTGTTTATCGTAGGGCTGTCTGAGTTAGAGTGGTTGGGGATGAACACGGTGGATAGTGGGGGTGTTTTATCCGTTCGGTTGGATTTTGAGGGAGCGGCCATGTTTTATTCTTGGGGGGTTGGACAATTTTTAATTGCGGGCTGGGGTCTGTTGCTGACGTTGTTTGTTGTACTTGAACTTGTACGAGGGTTGTCTCGTGGGGCAATTCGGGCGGTTTAAGGAGGTGTGGTTCAGAGAATAGTTTAATGAAAATGCCAGCTTTGGGAGTTGGTGATAAAGGTTTGATTCCTTTTTTTCTGAAGGGTTGGAAAAAGTTTGGGGCTAACTGTTAAAGGCCTATGTGGGTGGAATATTAGTTAGAGTAGTAAGGGCGATTAATTGGGGAGGTGAGAGGGTGAAAGGAAATGATGGGGTAAATTAAAGTGTAAACAGACAAACAAACAAATGAATGATAAAAGGAAATGATGGGGTAAATTAAAGTGTAAACAGACAAACAAACAAATGAATGATAAAAGGAAATTATGGGGTAAATTAAAGTGTAAACAAACAAACAAACAAATGAATGATAAAAGGAAATTCTGGGGTAAATTAAAGTGTAAACAAACAAACAAACAAACAAACAAACGAATGAATGATAAAAGGAAATGCTGGGGTAAATTAAAGTGTAAACAAACAAACAAACAAA
>NW_021937799.1:0-2400 GCF_001715985.3 Manacus vitellinus
CAAAACCCAGAACTACGAGCCTCTGGCCCAGCCATTCATCCCCACTAGCCCCGGAAACCCACATCCCTTGGCGTGGCATGGAACAAACCCCCCCATGGAAAAACCTGGAGGGGGGGGGGAGTAGAGATGTTTTATCTCAGCCCCCATCGGCCCCTAATGAGGCAGGTTTATTTTTAGTGGAGGTGAAAGCCGGAGCCACCAGCTCAAGAGCTTTTTCCACTCACATCTGCATTTGCACAATTTGGGTTTCCTGTCGTGGTTTCGGCGCTTTTCAAACCTGCCCGAATTGTTATTTTCTTCACTCCGGTGAAGAAGCCCCACAGATCCTTCCCTCCCCTGGTATAAATATCCCACTGACATCCCCTCTGTGACTCCCTGCTCATCCAGCCCCTGCCACCCCGATTTCTTGGAATGGGATCTGAGCACCCCCCTGGCATTGGGATGCTGGTGGAGGTTCAGGCTGGATTTGTGTCTTTCCAGCCCTGGATTGTGCCTTTCCAGCCCCAGTGTGGGATGAGAAACCATTTTGCAGACCCTGAGTGGGGAAACTGAGGCAGGGATGGGTGTCAGTGCTGGGGACCCCCAACCTGGTCACCCCCAGGGTTGTGTGGCCACAATGGGGTTAAGCTGGAGACGTGTCAGGCAGAAAAGTGGGGAGCAAAAGGGTTGTGCCCTCCCTCTTGCTGGGAACCCAGTACATGGGGATGGGCTGAGCCCTGCCCGACTCATCCCAGCTGTGCTGGGGGACGGGGTGGGTCGGGGGGGGACAGCTGGGTGTCCCCCCACTTCCTCTGACACACAGTTTCCATCCGCCCGGAGCAGGTGCCAGGTGAGGGGCAGCGGGGGGGTCAGGGAGGGCCCCCTCATCTCCTCTCCTCGAGCCACATCCCTGCAGGGCTCTGCAGGAAAGGGGGGACGTTTGGGTTTCCCCCCCAGTACATCCCAGTGCTCCTCCAAACCCACGGGAGCTGTGGCTGTGCAATCCAAGGACCCTTGGGAGTGGCCAAGCTGGGGGTTCCCATTCCCAAAGCCCAGCACTGTGATTGTCCCTGCCTCAATTTTCCCACTCAGAGTCTGAAAAGCAGCTTCTCTTGCACTTGCTGGGGATGAAAACCACAATCCAGGGCTGGAATGATGTGGTCCAGCCCAAACCTCCACCAGCTTCTCCATCCTTTGACCCCTCTCCTTGTCCTGTCAGCAGCTGGGGAAGGGAGGCCAGGGGGTCCCAGGGGAACAACCCACAAATCCTGACATTTGGGCACCCCCCATCCCAGCCATCCCCTGTCATGAAACCCCACCACGTGTGCCCACGGCCTCTCCAGGACCATTCCATGGGATGAGGAGGATGCTGGGGCTTGAGCTGAGGGCCAGCAGTCGCCTCTGTCCCCTGTCCTGTTGCCAACTCCCTCTGCCGGCCCGGGTGCCTGGGCACCTGCGGGGCCAGTGCCAGGACAGCCGCCTGCACTCCTTTCTCTCTGTCTTGGGTTTTCACTCTCTGTGTGACCTGGGGGAACTTCACTTATCTGCATAAAACGTCGCCTCTGCTGTCTGTGTCATCTCCTGTGGAGCTGGGGACAAGCCCCATACCCCATACCGAGCTCAGCCCCATGGGGACGTGATGGCACCTTGTGTGCCCCCATCCCTGGAGCTGTGGGGACAGCCAGCACCCGGTGGGGACACAGGGGTGGGAGGTCACGGCACGTGGCACCTGTGCATGCACATATGTGAGTTGCATGTGAGTTGTATGGCCCCGCGCACGTATGTAGGTGTGTGTAGGTGGCCTGTATGTCCCTGAGCACGCCCACGCTCGTCCCCTCTGTCCCCGTGTGCCACCCACACCCGTGCGGGCCGCGGGGGCCGTGTTTGGGGTGCGCGCGTACCGTATGTACGGCTCGTACCGTAAGTACCGAATAGGCGCGCACTCGCTGCGCCGCTGCTGCCCCCTGGCGGGCGGGAGGAAGCGCGGCCCCGCAGCGCCACCTGGCGGGAGAGCGGGGAACTGCAGGCCGGACACACGGACAGGACAGACGGGACAGACGGACACGGGGACACACGGACAGGACAGACGGACACGGGGACACGGATAACGAGGATACAGAGATACAGGGACAGGACACACAGACACAGGGACACGGGGACACAGGCATACAGGGATACAGGGACACACGGGGACACGGATAACGAGGATACAGGGATAGAGGGACAGGACACACGGACACAGAGACACGGGGACACAGGCATACAGGGATACAGGGACACAGGGATACAGGGACAGGACACACGGACACAGGGATACAGGGATACAGGGACACACGGACACACAGATAGGACACACGGACACGGGGGCACACAGACAGGACAGATGGACATGGGGACACAGGGACACAGATACGAGGATGA
>NW_021937800.1:0-2592 GCF_001715985.3 Manacus vitellinus
GGGCAGGAGGTTCCCTGAGGGTGGGGGAAGGGCAGGCCCGTCCCTGAGGGTGGGGGAGGGGCAGGAGGGACCCCGAGGTGGGGGGAGGGGCAGGAGGGTCCTGAGGGTTGGGGAGGGGCAGGGAGGGACCCCGAAAGTGAAGGAGGGGCCCTGAGGGTCCCTGAGGGTGGGGGAAGGGTAGGAAGTTCCCCGAGGGTGGGGGAGGGGCAGGAGAGTCTCTGAGGTTGGGGGAGGGGTCCTGAGGGCCCCTGAAGGTGGGGGAGGGGCAGGGAGGGCTCCTGAGAGTGGGGGAGGGGTAGCAGGTTCACTGGGGGGAGGGGAAGGAAGGGACCCTGAGGGTGGGGGAGGGACAGGAGGGACCCTGAGGGTTGGGGAGGTGCAGGAAGGGGGGGAGGGGCCCTTTGGGGGGGCCTTAAAGGTGGGGGGGGGGAAAAAAAAAAACAAGGGGGGGCCCCCCCTGAAAGTGGGTCCATCATTGGGAGGGGACACGCTCACCCAAAACCCAGTAAGTCCCAGTTGAGCTCCCAGTTCAGGGAGGGGGAGAGGATGCAAAAGACACGCCCACTTGCAGAGGCTATGGCCACCTTGGGATGGGACACGCCCACCAGGGAGAGACCCCGCCCACCTAAAGAAGGGACACGCCCCCCCCCAAACCACTAAGTCCCAGCTGAGTTCTGCCTTAACTGGTCCTTACTGGTCCCACCACCCCATTCCGCGTTCCAGTGACCCGTACTGGTCCATACTGGTTTATACTGGTCTATCCTGGTTTATACTGGTCTATCCTGGTTTATACTGGTCTGTACTGGTCTGACCTTGATGGAGATGCTGAAGTGCCCCCAACCCCCTTAACTGGTCCTTACTGATCCCACCACCCCATTCCCTGTTTCAGTGACCCGTACTGGTTTATATCGGTTTATAGTACTCTACCCTGGTTTATACTGGTCTATACTGGTCCATACTGGTTTGTACCGGTCTGTACTGGTCTGACCTTGATGGAGATGCTGAAGTGCCCCAACCCCCTTAACTGGTCCTTACTGGTCCCACCACCCTGCTCGCTGTTCTAGTGACCTGTACTGGTCCATACTGGTCCATACTGGCCCGTACTGGTTTTTTACTGGTCTATACTGGTCTATACTGGTCTATACTGGTCTACACTGGTCTATACTGGTCTATAATGGTCTGACCTTGATGGAGATGCTGAAGTGCCCCCAACCCCCTTAACTGGTCCTTACTGGTCCCACCGCCCTGCTCCCCATTCCATTGACCCATACTGGGTCGTGGTGGCAAGAACCCCAGCAGGAGCCAGGTGAGGTCTTCCTGCCATTGGATGAGTGCTCTGGGAGGTCAGGGCTGCTCACAGATCCAGATCACAGCAGCACATTTCCAAGAGCACTGTCAAATGGGAAGGACAAAGTACAATTATTAGGAAGGAATGGAGCTTTTCTCAGTCAGTGTTTCCAGTTTCCTGCTCCTGAGGAATCTGGGGGTTGAGAAATGGAAAAGAAACTCTCATTTTGGACAAGTCACTGAGACTCCTGAGCTGTAACTTGGAATGCACAAGTGCTTCTGTAAGCAACTTCCTAAAGTGCTTTCGGTCTCTGCTCTGCTTTTGACAGAAGCAGCATCACTTCTGCTGGACCCATCTGTTTTTTCTTTATCTGCCCTTTTCCACCTGCCTGAGGTTTCTCTCAGGTCAAAGTGAGATCACAGACATTTGCATGGAGTGCTGACAGGGAAGTCATGAATGGATTTCTGATGTTGAATCTACTGTTTTGAAATCAGAAAATGTGGTGCTGAAGTCATCGTTAGCCTTTGAGAGGGAAACAGGAGAAAAATCGGATAAACTTGTTGCTAAAAATGAGCTGCTTCAAACTGAGGTTGACCACCTTCAAAGTCTTGGTGCGCCAGAGTGCAGAGAGAAAACTGTTGCTAAAAAAACAGGCTCCTGGTTTGGTCAGGCAACTTCATAAACCAGTGTCTTACCCTGGCATTGAGACTTGGGAAACCACAGAGAACCCTCTCAGGAGAGAAAGAAACAAGGAGAATTTGAAGTTCAACTGATGTTTCTAGAGTCTCCCAGCTTTCCTCACATTAATGAAAATAGACTGAGTGATCCCTGTGATAATGAACAAAGGGAAGGTTATTCTTTACCTCCCTCAATTTCCTTTGTGCCTGATACTGAATCCACTAAAAAACCTTGGACTCAAAAAGAGAACCCGACCCAGAAAACAATTCATTCTGATTCAAGTGGTTAAAGAGCAGAAGCATTATGGCGATAAACCTGGACAAATTAAAAGCCAACCAGTGAAATCCTATCAATATATCACATACCTTGGGATTCCACTTTGTTCTCATCAACAGTTAATACAATTTCCAATGGATATGGGGACAAAATGTTGGCAGCAAAATGCCAAAGATGGGATTAAAACCCAGACGAAAAAGAATTAAAATCACTGGAGAAAAAGAAGAAACCAGTCTTCAACCAAGAGCTTCACCCTGTTACTGTTTTGTTGATAATACCTTTTTGCTTTTTATTCTAATAATCATATTGTATGTTAAAATTTGGATGATTATGAAACAGTCAGCTCACTG
>NW_021937801.1:0-3330 GCF_001715985.3 Manacus vitellinus
GAGTGGGGGAGAGGCCGTAAAGTGGGGGAGGGGCCCCAGAGTGGGAGAGGGGTCACAGAATGGGGGAGGGGTCACAGAGTGGGGGAGGAGCCACAGAGTGGGGGAGGGGCCATAAAGTGGGGGAAGGGTCTGAGAGTGGGGGAGGGGCCATAAAGTGGATGAGGGGCCATAGAGTGGGGGAGGAGTCAGAGAGTGGGGGAGGGGCCATGAAGTGGGAGAGGGGTCACAGAGTGGGGTAGGGGCTACAGAATGGGGTAGGGGCCACAGAATGGGGAAGGGGCCATAAAGTGTGGGAGGGGCCATGGGGTGGGGGAGGGGTCACAGCCTGGACTCGGGGGGTCAGGGCAGTGACCTCGGGGAGGGGGAGGGGTCAGGGCATGGGGTAGGGGTCTCACCTGATCCCGGGGCTATCGGGGCCATGGCGGGGCCGAACCTGGTGGGGACACCCAAGTTTTTCCCAAATTTCCCCTCATTTTTCCCAGTTTTTCATCCATTTCTCCCAAATTTCCCACTCTTTCCCCAATTTCCCCCCCATTTCCCCATTTTTCCCAAATTTCCCCATTTTTCTCAATTTTTCCCCATTTTTTTTCCAAATTCCTTCCATTGTTCCCAAATTTCCCCCATTTTTTCCCATTTTCCCCAAATTTCCCCCCATTTTTCCCAACTTTCCCCAATTTTTCATCCAATTTTACCCAAATTCCCCCTTTTTTTTTTCAATTCACCCAATTTTTCCCAAATTTCCCCATTTTCCCCAAATTCCGCCATTTTTTCCCAATTTTTTCCTAAATTTCCCCTAATTTTTCCCAATTATCCCCCATTTCTCCTGATTTTTCACCCGTTTTCCCCAAATTTCTTACTTTTTTCCCAGTTTTCCCTCCATTTCCCCTCAAAATCCCCCATTTCCCCAAATTTGTGACTTTTTCCCCAAAATTTCCCCATTTTTCCACATTTTCCTGGATTTCCCCCAGTTTTCCTAAATTTCCCCCCATTTTCCCCATTTTTATCAATTTTCCCCAAATTTCCCACTTTTTTCTCAAATTTTCCCCCATTTTTCCCAATTTTTCATTCGTGTTCACCAAATTTCCCACTTTTTTCCCCAATTTTTCCCCATTTTCCACAAAATTCCTGGTTTTTTCCCCCCCATTTTTTCCCACTGGGGAAATTTGGGAAAAAATTGGGAAAAAACTGGGAAAATGGGGAAAAATTGGGAAAAACCCTGGGAAATTCTGGGGAAAATGGGAGAAAATCTGGGAAAAATGTGGAAAAAATGGGGGGGAAAGGGGAAAAAATGGGAAAAATCTGGGAAAATAGGGAAAAATGGGGGGAAAATGGGGAATAGTCTGGGAAAATCTGGAAATCTGGGGAAAAAAATCTGAGAAAAATGGGGAAAAATCTGGGAAAAATGGGGGAAAATGAGGAAAAATCTGGGAAAATGTGGAAAAAATGTGGGAAAAATCATGGAAAATGGGGGGAAATTGGGAAAAAAATCCGGGGAAATGTGGGAAAAAAAGGGGGGAAATCTGGGAAAATGGGGAAAATAATTGGGAAAAAATCTGGGAAAAAATGGGAAAAATGAGGAAAAATCTGGGGAAATAGGGAGAAAATCTGGGAAAATGTGGGAAAAAATTTGGGAAAATGTGGGAAAATGGGGGAAAATCCGAGAAAATGGGGGTGAAATGGGGAAAAATCTGGGGAAAATGGGGAAAATGGGGAAAAATCTGGGAAAATGTGAAAAAATTGGGAAAAACTGTGGGAAAATGGGAGAAATGAGGAGAAATCCGTGAAAATGGGGGAAAATGAGGAAAAATGGGTGAAAATGGGAAAAAATGGGAAAAAAATCCAGAAAAATGGGGAAAATAGGGAAAAATCAAGAAAAATGGGGGAAAATCTGGGAAAATGTGGAAAAATGTGGGAAAATCTGGAAGAAAATCTGGAGAAAAATCTGAGAAAATGTGGGAAAAATGGGAAAAAATGTGGGAAAAATCTGGGAAAATGTGGGAAATTGTGGGAAAAGTGGAGGAAAAATCTGGGAAAAATCCGGGAAAAAGGGGAATAAATAGGGAAAAATCTGGGAAAATCTGGGAGAAATCTGGGAAAATGGGGACAAACTGGGGGGGAAATGCCGGAAATTCTGGGGAAAATGGGGGGAAATGGAGAAAAATGGGAAAAAATCCCAGAAAATGAGGAAAAATGGGGAAAGATTTAAAAAAATGGGAAAAAATCTTGGGAAAATCTGGGAAAAATGGGGAAAAATCTGGGAAAATCTGGGAAAAATGAGGAAAAATCTGTGAAAATGTGGAAAAAATGGGAGAAAATCCAGGAAATGGGGAAAAATGGGGAAAGATAAAAAAAATTTTGGAGAAATGGGGAAAATATGGGAAATTCTGGGAAAAATCCAGGAAAATGGGGGAAGAAATCTGGGCAAATCTGGGAAAAATGTGATAAAAAATCGGGGAAAATGTGGAAAAAAATGGGAAAAAAATCTGGGAAAATCTGGAGAAAAATGTGTGAAAATGTGTGAAAATGTGGGAAAAATGTGGAAAAAATGGGGAAAAATCGGGGAAAATGGGGGGAAAATCTGGGAAAATCTGGAGAAAATGGGGAAAAATCTGGAAAATGGGGGGAAAATGGGAAAAAATCTGGGAAAATGTAGGAAAATTGGGAAAAATCTGGAAAATGGGTGGGGAAATGGGGAAAAATTCAGGAAAATGTGGAAAAATGGGGGAAAATCTGGGAAAAATGGGGAAAATGGGGGGAAATGTGGAAAAATGGGGAAAAATGTGTAAAAACTGGGTTAAACTGGGAGGAACTGGGAGAAAGTGGGCCAGAGGGAAAGGGATGTTGCCATGGAAATGTGAGCCAGCCCCTCCCCCACCCGGCCCAGGGCCCACGGGGGGGGAACTGGGTTAAACTGGGACATACTGGGAGGCACTGGGGGGGACACTGGGAGTTACTGGGAGCTACTGGAAGCTACTGGGGGGGTCACTGGGGTTACTGGGATGGACACTGGGGTTACTGGGAGCTACTGGGGGGGTCACTGGGGTTACTGGGAGTTACTGGGAGCTACTGGGGGGCTTACTGGGAGTTACTGGGAGCTACTGGGGTGGACACTGGGGTTACTGGGAGTTACTGGGGTGGACACTAGGATTACTGGGAGTTACTGGGAGCTACTGGGATAGACACTGGGGTTACTGGGAGCTACTAGGAGCTACTGGGGGGGTCACTGGGGTTACTGGGGGGGTCACTGGAGATACCGGAGGCATTACTGGGGTTACTGGGAGCTACTGGGAGCCACTGGGAGCGGCCCATCCCCCTCCCTCCCCAAGGTCA
>NW_021937802.1:0-31320 GCF_001715985.3 Manacus vitellinus
GAAAAGGGTGACAGATGCCTATGTGCAGACGCCTTCTTTCACACTTATTAACCAAGGCCCAAAAGAACCTTTTGTAGAATTCATAACCAGGCTAAAAGAGGCAATCAGCAGGCAGGTCCACCAAAAAGAGAGCCAGGAAATTTTATTCAATAAATTGGTTATCAAAAAGGCGAATGAGGACTGTCAGAAAGCTTTGAAGATGTTAAAGGATCCCTCCCTACTCAAAATGATAGACGCTTGTAAAAATATAGGTTCCAATTCCCATAAAGCGCGTCTATTGGCTGCCACTTTCATGGGTCCCCAATCATGTTTCAATTGTGGTGAAAAGGGACACTTCAAAAAACATTGTCCTAAGTTAGTCCCCGAACCAAATTTGCCTAAGACCCTATGTCGGAGGTGTGGGAAGGGCCGTCATTTGTCTTCTAGTTGTAGGTCAATGACCAATATCAATGGTGAGCCCCTTCCCCCCAGGAGGTCCCCAGAGCTGAGGAAAAGGGTAACCTTCCAATCTTTGCCCGATCTTCGCCCTTGCTCCTGTGAACATCAGGGAAACGGGGAGCAGAGCGCCCAGGGGGGCGCGACGACACAAATAACCCCTGCTTTCCGCTCCATCCTGCGCCCAACACCGCGCCCAGCTACCCCATTACCCAAGAGCCTCCGAAAGACCTCATTCCCGTTCAGTGTGATCCTTTAAATTCAGCAGACCCTATCTCAGTTAAAAACCAGTGTGTTCCCCTAAATTGGATAATCCTTTCCGTTACTCACCCGTCTACTCACCTAAGCTCCTATGAGCAGGTCAGGGTTAGACCATCTGCCCCGGTCGATCCAGATAAGACTTACCTCATGATATCGCACTTTTCAGCAGTGGCTAAGGGAATAATTGTAGTGCCTACTCTCCTGACGGGACTAACGAACACAAATATAGCTATATGCCTAACTGTGCATCTCCCTCCCGTGCAGTTGGAGGACCGCTTCCCCGTGGTGAAGATGGTCTCCACCGACGAGCTGCTCTGCGTGGTGTCCCCAGATGAGGAGCGGAGGGAGGGATCACTGAGGGAAGTCCACTGGACAACCTCGGTGAAGACCTCTCGCCCTCTTCTAACGTCTCATCTACTTTTCTCAACCTAGGCACCCTCAGAAAGTCAAGGTGGAAGGGTTACTCGACATGGGGGCGGATGTCACCATAATTGCCTCCAAGGACTGGTCGTACAGCTGGCCAGCCCAGACCACTGACATCAGAGTCAGCGGTGTAGGGGGATCGCAGTACCCCGTCAGGAGTAAAGAGGTAAAGAGGAACTCCGAAGTTCCACCCACCTTTTCCCTGTCTTCCTATCACACTTTTCCCTGAGTTGTCAGTCCCATGCTCCTCCCCAGTTCAGAATCCTCCTCTCAGACTTTAAACCCCTTATTTAAACCCCTGTTGTCCCTGAATAAAGTGGCATTGCTGCACGAACCCTCAACTGTGCCAAGAACCGTTATTGCAGTGCTCAGTCCTATTTCCCATCCCCCTGGACCGTGGCAGCAGGGAAATTGCCAAAACTGAAACCAGTACACAGTTGAAAGCTGAACAAAACAACATTTATTCCAAAGAAAGTAGCAAACAAAATGAGAAACCAAGAGACAGAAAAGAGAAGGGAAACAAGCCCCCAGGACAACCCCCCATTCACTCAAGTGTTACTTACCAGGTTGTCTTACCGACCCCAGAATGCTTAGAATTCCCCATAGCAGAAACTGCATCCTCATTATCCTCAATGAGCCAATTTTCATTAATGTGAGGAAAGTTGAGAGACTGTAGAAACATCAGTTGAACTTCAAAGTCTCCTGGTTTCTGTCTCTCCTCAGACTTAGAATCAGGGTTAGGGTTAGGGTTAGGGTTAGGGTTAGGGTTGGGGTTAGGGTTTAGGGTTAGGGTTAGAGTTAGGGTTAGGGTTAGGGTTAGGGTTAGGGGTTTTTTTAGGGTTAGGGAACGGGGTTTGCGCATAGCTTGCAGTCTCTTTTTTAGGGTTAGTGTTGCTATGCGCAAACCCGATTCCCTGACCCTAATCCTAAAAAAGTGAATGCAAGCTATGTGCAAACCCTGTTCCCTAACCTTAACCTTAAAAAAGAGACTGCAAGCTATGCACAAAACCAGTTCCCTAACCCTAACTTTAAAAAAGAGACTGCAAACTACTAGGGTTAGGGTTAGGGTTAGGGTTAGGATAAGGGTTAGGGTTGGGGTTAGGGTTTAGGGTTAGGGTTAGTGTTAGGGTTAGGGTTAGGGTTCGGGTTAGGGTTAAGGTTAGGGTTAGGGTAAGGGTTAGGGGTTAGGGTTGGGGTTAGGGTTAGGGTTAGTCAGAATCTGTCTCAATGCGCGATCTAACTATCGTGGGTTTACCCCATTCCAGGAACGCAAACCGTAAACCCTAAAACCTAAACCCTAACCCTTGCTAACCTTAACCCTAACCCCAACATCTCATAGCAGAGGGAGGGAGGGGCCTGATTCCTCATCAGATATATCAACAGTCAAAAACCTGTAAGCTCAGCTCTTGCCTTTGCAGGGCTTCACACCGTCAGCACTGGAGGGAGGGAGGGGCCCGACTGCTCATCAGAGGTATCATGCAAGTCAAAAGCCTGAAAAGTCTCCTAGAATGCATAAATCATTAACCATTTCAGTCTCTGACAATTGGTCCACACAGTAACTGCAAGCTATGCCCTAACCTTAGAAGAGAGACTGCAACCCTCGAGATGTTGGAGGCTCGAGGCATGGTCTGTGACACTAATCATGGCTATAACTCATAACTTCTTGGAGTATGGGGACTTCCCTCCTTCATCCCCGGCAGATCAAGGCCACCACTTCAACTGACAGACATGGAAGCATCGCTGGACCCCGTGTCCAGCATCTGTCCACTCTCAGCTTTTCTTTCTCTTACTCTCCCTTGCTCTTCTCCTGCCTTTCTCTCCCCTATGCATTTTCTTTCCCCCCCCCAAAGGTTATCTCTGTGTCACATTGTGGTATGACAGCACCCAAACTGCTAGCATGCCTGTTGATACAGAATTGTTAAAATAAACCTTGCCAGTATATGTTTTCAGACACCGATTATTTAGTGTCGTTTCACTTTAATCCACCCCAAGGGAATTATTAATAAAAACCTGAGTCACCCCCTCTCCCCTTTTCCTGGGGCGGGTTGTAACACCAATCAGCACTGACTCCGCCCAGGAGGCGGAGCCAGTGACGCAGAACAATCAACACGGACTCCACCTCTTGACTCCAACCAGTGGGCGGGGCCAGTGCTCTATAGAAGCAGAGTACATACCGGACGGCGGTGGGTATTCTGCCAGACACGCAACAGAACAGCAACAGCAAAAGCAGAGACCCAAGAGAAAAAGCAAAAGATTCTGACAGCGGTGGGCACTGAATCGGGCTTATAGCCCGAGAGGGGTTTACTGGGCACCACTGCGTTCCTGGAATGGGGTAAACCCACGATGGTTAGATCGCGCATTGAGACAGATTCTGACTAACCCTTACCCTAACCCCAAACCTAACCCCTAACCCTTACCCTAACCCTAACCCTAACCCTAACCCTAAACCCTAACCCCAACCCTAACCCTTACCCTAACCCTAACCCTAACCCTAGTAGCTTGCAGTCTCTTTTTTAAAGTTAGGGTTAGGGAACTGGTTTTGTTAGGGAACTTTTTTAAGGTTAAGGTTAGGGAACAGGGTTTGCACATAGCTTGCATTCGCTTTTTTAGGATTAGGGTCAGGGAATCGGGTTTGCGCATAGCTTGCAGTCTCTTTTTTAAGGTTAGGGTTAGGTAACAGGGTTTGCGCATAGTTTGCAGTCTCTTTTTTAAGCTTAGGGTTAGGGAAGAGGGTTTGCGCACAACTTGCAGTCTCGTTTTTAGGGTTAGGGTTAGGGAAAAGGGTTTGCGCATAGCTTACTTTCTCACTTTTAAGGTTAGGGTTAGGGAAAAAGGTTTGCGCATAGCTTGCAGTCTCTTGGTTAGGGTTAGGGTTAGGGAACAGGGTTTGCGCATAGCTTCCAGTCTCTCTTTTAATGTTGGGGTTAGGGGACAGTGCTCTATAGAAGCAGAGTACATACCGGACGGCGGTGGGTATTCTGCCAGACACGCAACTGAACAGCAACAGCAAAAGCAGAGACCCAAAAGAAAAAGCAAAAGATTCTGACAGCGGTGGGCAATGAATCGGGCTTATAGCCTGAGAGGGGTTTATTGGGCACCGCTGCGTGTCCGGAATGGGCTAAAACCACGATTGTTAGATCGCGCACTGAGACAAATTCTTCCTAACCCTAACCCTTACCCATAGCCATAACCCTAACCCTAACCCTAACCCTAACCCTAACCCTAACCCTAACCCTAACAGTAACCCTGTCTTTTGCTAACCCTAAACCTAACCCTAACCCTAACCCTAACTTTTGCTAACTCTAACCCTAACCCTAAATTTCCTAACCCTAACCCTTTCTAACCCTAACCCTAACTCAAAACCTAACCCTAACCCTAACCCTAACCCTAACCCTAACCCTAACACTAAACCCTAACCCTAACCCTAACCCTAACACTAAACCCTAAACCAAAAGGAAACTTCCTTTGCTATGCCTACTGGGCGGAGTCAGTGCTGATTGGTGTTACAACCCGCCCCAGGAAAAGGGGAGAGGGGGTAACTCAGGTTTTTATTAATAATTCCATTGGGGTGGATTAAAGTAAAACGACACTAAATAATTGGTGTCTGAAAACATATACTGGCAAGGTTTATTTTAACAATTCTATATCAACAGGCATGCTAGCAATTTGGGAGTTGGGCTATCAGTTGGGAGGCATGGCTGAAAACAGGAAACAACAGCCCTAATTCCCAGGAAAGAAAGCCTGGAAGCTTTGGCTTTGTGGTGCAGTTGGTGGGCCACACTGGGCACTCCATGGGTAGGCAGCAAGAGTTTTCTGGATCTGGGAGTCAATCTGGGGGCCTCGGAGTGTTTGAGGGGAAGTTGGGAGTGTCCTGTGGGACCAGGATGGGATTTGAGGGCTCCTGGAGGGGCTGGGACGGGTGTATACTGTGGGCATCGTCTAGTATTGATGGGGGTAATCAGTGAGCTGACTGTTTCATAATCATCCAAATTTTAACATACAATATGATTATTAGAATAAAAAGCAAAAAGGTAATATCAACAAAACAGTAACAGGGTGAAGCTCTTGGTTGAAGACTGGTTTCTTCTTTTTCTCCAGCGATTTTAATTCTTTTTTGTCTGGGTTTTAATCCCATTTTTGGCATTTTGCTGCCAACATTTTGTCCCCATATCCATTGGAAATTGTATTAACTGTTGATGAGAACAAAGTGGAATCCCAAGGTATGTGATATATTGATAGGATTTCACTGGTAGGCTTTTAATTTGTCCAGGTTTATTGCCATAATGCTTCTGCTCTTTAACCACTTGAATCAGAATGAATTGAGTTGTTTTCTGGGTCGGGTTCTCTTTTTGAGTCCAAGGTTTTTTAGTGGATTCAGTATCAGGCACAAAGGAAATTGAGGAAGGTAAAGAATAATCTTCCCTTTGTTCATTATCACAGCGATCACTCAGTCTATTTTCATTAATGTGAGGAAAGCTGGGAGACTCTAGAAACATCAGTTGAACTTCAAATTCTCCTTGTTTCTTTCTCTCCTGAGACTTAGAATCAAGGTTCTCTGTGGTTTCCCAAGTCTCAATGCCAGGGTAAGACACTGGTTTATGAAGTTGCCTGACCAAACCAGGAGCCTGTTTTTTTAGCAACAGTTTTTCTCTCTGCACTCTGGCGCAACAAGACTTTGAAGGTGGTCAACCTCAGTTTGAAGCAGCTCATTTTTAGCAACAAGTTTATCCGATTTTTCTCCTGTTTCCCTCTCAAAGGCTAACGATGACTTCAGCACCACATTTTCTGATTTCAAACCAGTAGATTCAACATCAGAAATCCATTCATGACTTCCCTGTCAGCACTCCCTCCAAATGTCTGTGCTCTCACTTTGACCTGAGAGAAACCTCAGGCAGGTGGAAAAGGGCAGATAAAGAAAAAACAGATGGGTCCAGCAGAAGTGATGCTGCTTCTGTCAAAAGCAGAGCAAGAGACCGAAAGCACTTTAGGAAGTTGCTTACAGAAGCACTTGTGCATTCCAAGTTACAGCTCAGGAGTCTCAGTGACTTGTCCAACATGAGAGTTTCTTTTCCATTTCTCAACCCCCAGATTCCTCAGGAGCAGGAAACTGGAAACACTGACTGAGAAAAGCTCCATTCCTTCCTAATAATTGTGCTTTGTCCTTCCCATTTGACAGTGCTCTTGGAAATGTGCTGGTGTGATCTGGATCTGTGAGCAGCCCTGACCTCCCAGAGCACTCATCCAATGGCAGGAAGACCCCACCTGGCTCCTGCTGGGGTTCTTGCCACCACGACCCAGTATGGGTCAATGGAATGGGGAGCAGGGTGGTGGGACCAGTAAGGACCTGTTAAGGGGGTTGGGGGCACTTCAGCATCTCCATCAAGGTCAGACCAGTACAGAGCAGCATAGACCAGTATAGATCGGTATAGACCTGTATAAACCAGTATGGACCAGTATAGACCAATATGGGTCACTGGAATGGGGAATGGGGCAGTGGGACCGATAAGGACCAGTTAAGGGGCTTGGGGGCACTTCAGCATCTCCATCAATGTCAGACCATTATAGACCAGTATAGACCAGTGTAGACCAGTATAGACCAGTATAGACCAGTATAGACCAGTAAAAAACCAGTACGGACCAGTATGGACCAATATGGACCAGTACAGGTCACTAGAACAGCGAGCAGGGTGGTGGGACCAGTAAGGACCAGTTAAGGGGGTTGGGGGCACTTTAGCATCTCCATCAAGGTCAGACCAGTACAGACCGGTACAAACCAGTATGGACCAGTATAGACCAGTATAAACCAGGGTAGAGCAGTATAAACCAGTACGGGTCACTGAAACAGGGAATGGGGTGGTGGGATCAGTAAGGACCAGTTAAGGGGGTTGGGGGCACTTCATCATCTCCGTCAAGGTCAGACCAATACAGACCAGTATAAATCAGTATAGACCAGTATGGACTGGTATAGACCGGTATAGACCAGTATAAACCAGTACAGACCGGTACGGGTCATTGGAATGGGGAATGGGGCAGTGGGACCAGTAAGGACCAGTTAGGGGGGTTGGGGGCACTTCAGCATCTCCATCAAGGTCAGACCAGTACAGACCAGTATAAACCAGGGTAGAGCAGTATAAACCAGTATAAACCAGTACGGGTCCCCGGAACGGGGAATGGGGTGGTGGGACCGATAAGAACCAGTTAAGGGGGTTGGGGGCACTTCAGCATCTCCATCAAGGTCAGGTCAGTATAAACCAGTATAGACCCGTATAGACCAGTATGGGCCAGTATAAACCGGTATAAACCAGTATGGACCAGTACGGGTGACTGGAACGGGGAATGGGGCGGTGGGACCAGTAAGGACCAGTTAAGGGGGTTGGGGGCACTTCAGCATCTCCGTCAACGTCAGACCAGTACAGACCAGTATAGACCAGTATAGATTAGTAGAAACCAGTATGGACCAGTATAGACCAATATAAACCAGTACGGGTCACTGGAACACGGAATGGGGTGGTGGGACCAGGAAGGACCAGTTAAGGGGGTTGGGGCACTTCAGCATCTCCATCAAGGTCAGACCAGTACAGACCAGTATAAACCAGGATAGACCAGTATAAACCAGTATGGACCAGTACGGGTCACTGGAACGCGGAATGGGGTGGTGGGACCTGTAAGGACCAGTTAAGGCAGAACTCAGCTGGGACTAAGTGGTTTGGGGGTGGGCGTGTCCCTTCGTTAGGTGGGCGTGGTCTCTCCCTGGTGGGCGTGTCCCATCCCAAGGTGGCCATAGCCTCTGCAAGTGGGCGTGTCTTTTGCATCCTCTCCCCCTCCCTGAACTGGGAGCTCAACTGGGACTTACTGGGTTTTGGGTGGGCGTGTCCCCTCCCAATGATGGACCCACTTTCAGCCCCTCCCCCCACTTTTAAGGGCCCCCCCAAAGCCCCCCCCCCCCTTCCTGCACCTCCCCAACCCTCAGGGTCCCTCCTGTCCCTCCCCCACCCTCAGGGTCCCTTCCTTCCCCTCCCCCCAGTGAACCTGCTACCCCTCCCCCACTCTCAGGAGCCCTCCCTGCCCCTCCCCCACCTTCAGGGGCCCTCAGGACCCCTCCCCCAACCTCAGAGACTCTCCTGCCCCTCCCCCACCCTCGGGGAACTTCCTACCCTTCCCCCACCCTCAGGGACCCTCAGGGCCCCTCCTTCACTTTCGGGGTCCCTCCCTGCCCCTCCCCAACCCTCAGGACCCTCCTGCCCCTCCCCCCACCTCGGGGTCCCTCCTGCCCCTCCCCCACCCTCAGGGACCCGCCTACCCCTCCCCCACCCTCAGGGACGGTCCTGCCCTTCCCCCACCCTCAGGGAACCTCCTGCCCTTCCCCCACACTCAAGGACCATCCTGCTCCATCCCCACCCTCAGTGTTCCCTCCTTCCCCTCCCCCCCCACTGGGGCCGTTACTGGTCCCTTACTGGTCTGTACTGGGAAGGGAGAGGGGAGGGGCTGCCCCCTCGAGGCCCCTCCCCCCAGTGACATCACCGGGTCCCAAAAATAGCCCCGGGGGCCCAAACTGGAGGGGGGACCTGGAACCGCTCCCAGTGTGACCAGTTCAATTACTGAGAGGGACTGGGAGGGAACTGGGAGGGACTGGGAGGGACTGGGAGGGGGCAGGGCTTCCCCCCCTCCCCCCCCTCCGTGTCCTTGGGGTGACCTTGGGGAGGGAGGGGGATGGGCCGCTCCCAGTGGCCCCAGTAGCTCCCAGCAACCCCAGTAATGCCTCCGGTATCTCCAGTGGCCCCCCCAGTAGCTCCTAGTAGCTCCCAGTAACCCCAGTGTCTATCCCAGTAGCTCCCAGTAACTCCCAGGAATCCTAGTGTCCATCCCAGTAACTCCCAGTAACCCCAGTGTCCACCCCAGTAGCTCCCAGTAACTCCCAGTAAGCCCCCCAGTAGCTCCCAGTAACTCCCAGTAACCCCAGTGACCCCCCCAGTAGCTCCCAGTAACCCCAGTGTCCATCCCAGTAACCCCAGTGACCCCCCCAGTAGCTCCCAGTAACTCCAGTGTCCATCCCAGTAACCCCAGTGACCCCCCCAGTAGCTTCCAGTAGCTCCCAGTAACTCCCAGTGTCCCCCCCAGTGCCTCCCAGTATGTCCCAGTTTAACCCAGTTCCCCCCCCGTGGGCCCTGGGCCGGGTGGGGGAGGGGCTGGCTCACATTTCCATGGCAACATCCCTTTCCCTCTGGCCCAGTTTCTCCCAGTTCCTCCCAGTTTAACCCAGTTTTTCCACATTTTTCCCCATTTTTCCACATTTCCCCCCATTTTCCCCATTTTTCCCAGATTTTCCCCCATTTTTCCACATTTTCCTGAATTTTTCCCCATTTCCCCCCCATTTTCCAGATTTTTCCCATTTTCCCCCATTTTCCCAGATTTTTCCCCATTTTTTCCACATTTTTCCCACATTTTCCCAGATTTTCACACATTTTTCTCCAGATTTTCCCAGATTTTTTTTTCCCATTTTTTCCACATTTTCCCCCATTTTTTCTCACATTTTTCCCAGATTTGCCCAGATTTCTTCCCCCATTTTCCTGGATTTTTCCCAGAATTTCCCATATTTTCCCCATTTTTCCAAAATTTTTTTGATCTTTCCCCATTTTTCCCCATTTCCTGGATTTTCTCCCATTTTTTCCACATCTTCCCAGATTTTTCCTCATTTTTCCCAGATTTTCCCAAGATTTTTTCCCATTTTTTTAAATCTTTCCCCCTTTTTCCCCATTTTCTGAGATTTTTTCCCATTTTTCTCCATTTCCCCCCATTTTCCCCAGAATTTCCAGCATTTCTCCCCCAGTTTGTCCCCATTTTCCCAGATTTCTCCCAGATTTTCCCAGATTTTTCCCTATTTTTTCCCCATTTTCCCGGATTTTTCCCAGATTTTTCCTCCACTTTTCCCACAATTTCCCACATTTTCCCAGATTTTTCCCACATTTTTTCCCATTTTTCCCACATTTTCTCAGATTTTTCTCCAGATTTTCTTCCAGATTTTCCCACATTTTCCCACATTTCCCCCATTTTTCATGATTTTTCCCGATTTTCCCCATTTTTCCGGATTTTTTTCAAATCTTTTCCCATTTTCACACATTTTTCCTCATTTTCCCCCATTTTTACAGATTTCTCCTCATTTCCCCCATTTTCCCACAGTTTTTCCCAATTTTTTCACATTTTCCCAGATTTTTCCCCATTTTCCCCAGATTTTTCCCCATTTTGCCCCCATTTTCCATGATTTTTCCCCATTTTCCCACATTTTCCCAAATTTTTTCCCACATTTTCCCACATTTTCTCCCTATTTCCCCAGATTTTTCCTCATTTTGCCCATTTTTTCCCAGATTTTTTCCCAATTATTTTCCCCATTTTCCCAGATTTCCCCCCTTTTTTTCCCACATTTCCCTGGATTTTTTCCCAATTTCCCCCCAGTTTCCATGATTTTTCCCACATTTTTTCCACATTTTCCCAGATTTTTCCTCATTTTCCCCCATTTTTCCCAGATTTTTCCCCATTTTTCTCACATTTTTTCCCCCATATTTCCAGATTTTCCCAGAATATTCCCCATTTTCCCCCCATTTTTTTCCCTATTTTCCCAGATTTTTCCCATTTTTTCCCCTTTCCCCCCCATTTTTTCCACATTTTTCCCAGATTTTCTCCCATTTTCCCAGGAATTTCCCAGGTTTTTCCCAATTTTTCCCCATTTTCCCAGTTTTTTTCCCAATTTTTTCCCCATTTTCCCGGATTTTTTCTCGATTTCCCCCCATTTTCCCAGATTTTCCCCACATTTTTCCCACATTTTCCCAGATTTTTCACACATTTTTCCCCATTTTCCCCCTTTTTTCCTCATTTTTCCATATTTTCCCATATTTTTCCCCATTTTCCCAAGAATTTCCCACATTTTCCCCCATTTTTCCCCATTTCCCCGGATTTTTCTCACATTTTTCCCAGAATTTTCCGCAATTTCCCCATTTTCCCACATTTTCCCAGATTTTTCACCATTTTCCTGATTTTCCCCCATTTTTCCCACATTTTCACAGATTTTTCTCCAGATTTCCCCCACATTTTTCCCCCATTTCCCCACATTTTCTTGGATTTTTGGGTCCCCAGTTTTCCAAATTTCCCAAATTTCCCCAGTGGGAAAAAATGGGGGGAAAAAACCAGGAATTTGGGGGAAAATGGGGAAAATTGGGGAAAAAAGTGGGAAAATTGGTGAACACGAATGAAAAATTGGGAAAAATGGGGGAAAATTTGAGAAAAAAGTGGGAAATTTGGGGAAAATTGATAAAAATGGGGGAAAATGGGGGGAAATTTAGGAAAACTGGGGGAAAATCCGGGAAAATGTGGAAAAATGGGGGAAATTTTGGGGAAAAAGTCAGAAATTTGGGGAGATGGGGGATTTTGAGGGGAAATGGAGGGAAAACTGGGAAAAAAGTAAGAAATTTGGGGAAAACGGGTGAAAAATCAGGAAAAATGGGGGATAACTGGGAAAAATTAGGGGAAATTTAGGAAAAAATTGGGAAAAAATGGCGGAATTTAGGGAAAATGGGGAAATTTGGGAAAAATGGGGTGAATTGAGAAAAAAATGGGGGAATTTGGGTAAAATTGGATGAAAAATTGGGGAAAGTTGGGAAAAATGGGGAGAAATTTGGGGAAAATGGGAAAAAATGGGGGAAATTTGGGAACAATGGAAGGAATTTGGAAAAGAAATGGGGAAAAATTGAGAAAAATGGGGAAATTTGGGAAAAATGGGGGAAATGGGGGGAAAATTGGGGAAAGAGTGGGAAATTTGGGAGAAATGGATGAAAAACTGGGAAAAATGAGGGGAAATTTGGGAAAAACTTGGGTGTCCCCACCAGGTTCGGCCCCGCCATGGCCCCGATAGCCCCGGGATCAGGTGAGACCCCTACCCCATGCCCTGACCCCTCCCCCTCCCCGAGGTCACTGCCCTGACCCCCCGAGTCCAGGCTGTGACCCCTCCCCCACCCCATGGCCCCTCCCACACTTTATGGCCCCTTCCCCATTCTGTGGCCCCTACCCCATTCTGTAGCCCCTACCCCACTCTGTGACCCCTCTCCCACTTCATGGCCCCTCCCCCACTCTCTGACTCCTCCCCCACTCTATGGCCCCTCATCCACTTTATGGCCCCTCCCCCACTCTCAGACCCTTCCCCCACTTTATGGCCCCTCCCCCACTCTGTGGCTCCTCCCCCACTCTGTGACCCCTCCCCCATTCTGTGACCCCTCTCCCACTCTGGGGCCCCTCCCCCACTTTACGGCCTCTCCCCCACTCTGTGACCCCTCCCCCACCGACAGCTTCTCCCTGCAGAGAGAACAGCCAACACACTATTTCACTTCTCACTTTAACAAAGCTCTTTTCTCCTTCAAGCCCCTCAAAGGCACCAAGGTCACATAGGAGGCCACACACAAACAGTACTCCTCTTCCCACTTGACTACACCTTCTCCCTCACTGTTCTACAGGGAACACCAGGAATCTGCTCGCAGAGGCCTCTCGTTTCCCAGCAGTAGCTCAGCACAAGGAGTTAAAGGAGCTCAAGCCTTAGGCCACAAGAGCTGACAGCGAGGAAACTTTGGGAGCAAACTAATGCTGCTAACACGGACCCAGCTGAATCCAGCACACAATCACAGAATCCAAGAGCCCTTCAGCTTGGAAAAGACCTCCAAGCTCACTGAGTCTTGGGCAGCCCCTCCCCGACTGCCTGCAGGGACTGGATGATGCTTTGCACAAGCACCAAAAGGAATGTTGTGAAAGCCATGGCCTGCAGGAGGACACAGAGAAGGGCTTGGTTGGGGCTGGGAAGGAGCGAGCTGGCGCTGGGGGAGTGGGGATGGAGCCTCGGGGATGTGGCGCAGCAAGGACAGGGGCCCAGGCAGCTGGCAGGCGGCAAGGCCTCACCCCCTGCCCCAGCAGCAGCACCGGGCCCTGCCCAAGGGTCGGGAGGGGCCCCGGAAGTCCTGAAGAGGTTTTGGGGGTCCCAGAGGGAGTCTTCACGCCGGGGCTCTGAGTTGTCCCAGGAGATTTTTCAAGGTTAAAGGGATGCACAGGAAAGATTTGGGGGAGGAGGGGAAAGGCGGAGGGTCCCCAGGAGATTCTTGGGGGGATTCTGGCAGTTCCTGAGAGTCTTGGGGGAGGATTCGAGGGGTCACCAGGAGCCCCCGGACCCCCCTGGAACTCACCCCACACCACCATGGCCCCGCACGTGAAAAAACACGCGCGGGCGGGGGGAGGACCCTGGGGCCGGGATCGATCGGGAACAATCGGGTTCCAATTCCCGATCCCTCCCCTCCCCCGCCATCACCCGCCCCGCTTCCCGGCATCCCCCGCGGGAAGTTTTCGACGTTCTATTGGGCTGAACTCACCGGCACAAGGACAGGGGCCAGCAGAATTTGGCAATGAGTTCATTCCAGCAAGAAGCCGTTTCTAATTGGCTACGACCCACGAGGGAGCCCCAAAACCTGTTCATGGCTTGGGGGGAAGGACAGCCGGCACGGCCAGGAACGGGGGTGCAGAGGGTGTTCAAGTGCCCAGGAAAGGGGCAAAAAACTTTCCCCTCTCCCTCCCAGTGCCCCCTCAGCCCATCCCAGTGTGGGGGTGCAGAGGGTGTTCAGTGCCCAGGAAAGGGGCAAAAAACTTTCCCCTCTCCCTCCCCCTCAGTCAGCCCCCTCAGCCCATCCCGTCTCTCCCCTGCTCTCAGCCATCTGCCCCCAGTGCCCCCGTCCATCGAGGTCCCAGCCCGGCCCTGCCCCCTGCTCTGCTCCGGCCTGGATTTCTCCCCTGCAGGGGCAGCTGAGGTGGCTCCAGGGCGGGCGGGAGCTTTCGGGGCACGGGGTGGCTCCTGACATGCTGCTGGAACCGCCCCTGCCTGGGCGGGCCCGTCAGCCTGGGGCACCTCCTCACCCGAGCCTGGGGGACGGGCCGGCAACTGGGAGGGGCTTTGGGAAGGAATGGGGAAGCTGAGAAGGGGTTGGAGGTCGTGGGGGTAAGTGGGAAGGGGTTTGGGGGAGTTTGGGGGTTTGGGAGGGAGGTTGGGGAGATTGGGGCAGCTGTGAGGGGTTTTGGGGAATCGTCGGGGATGTGGGAAGGAACTGGGAGAGAGTTTGGGGGCATACTCGAGGGGAGGGGGGCAACTAGGAGAGGGTTTGAAAGGTCCTGGGAGGGCTGGAGGTAACTGGGAGGGGTTTGGGGGCATCTTGTGGGTTTTTGTGGGTCTGGGAGGGAGTCTGGGGGCCTTGGAGAGTTTAAGGGGAAGTTGGGAGTGTCCTGTGGGACCGGGATGGGATTTGAGGGTTCCTGGAGGGGCTGGGAGGGCTTTATGCCTTTATTCTGCGGGCATTGTCTAGTATTGATGGGGGTAATCCGTGAGTTGACTGTTTCATAATCATCCAAATTTTAACAAGACTTTGAAGGTGGTCAACCTCAGTTTGAAGCAGCTCATTTTTAGCAACAAATTTATCTGATTTTTCTCCTGTTTCCCTCTCAAAGGCTAACGATGACTTCAACACCACATTTTCTGATTTCAAAACAGTAGACTCAACATCAGAAATCCATTCATGACTTCCCTGTCACCACTCCATCCGAATGTCTGTGCACTCACTGTGGCCTGAGAGAAACCTGCCTGTTTGCAGCGCACTGACTGGGCAACTTTTCTTTTTGCAGGTGGAAAAGGGCAGATAAAGAAAAAACAGATGGGTCCAGCAGAAGTGATGCTGCTTCTGTCAAAAACAGAGCAGAGGTCGAAAGCACTTTAGGAAGTTGCTTAGAGAAGCACTTGTGCATTCCAAGTTACAGCTCAGGAGTCTCAGTGACTTGTCCAACAGGGGAGCTCCTTTTCCATTTCTCAACCCCCAGATTCCTCAGGAGTAGGAAACTGAAAACACTGACTCAGAAAAGCTCCATTCCTTCCTAATAATTGTGCTTTGTCCTTCCCATTTGACAGTGCTCTTGGAAATGTGCTGCTGTGATCTGGATCTGGGCGCAGCCCTGACCTCCCACAGCCCTGACTACACACACCTCATGCAACGGCAGGAAGAACCTACCTGGCTCCTGCTGGGGTTCTCACCACCCACCGACAGCTTCTCCCTGCAGAGGGGTGGGCAACTACCCAGGCAGGATGAGACCTGACCCCAGCAGGCAGCAAAGTCCCTGCCCTGGCACAAAGAACCCCGGAGCACAGGGACCCTGCTCTGCAGGACAGCCCCGGGCATCCCTGGCTGCACCCCCACCTTCCCACCCCGCAGCCATCCCTGGGAGAAGGAGCCCACCTGCGCTGTCCCTCTGACGGTGCTGCAGGGAAGGCCTGCCCTGGAGAACATCCTCCTCCGGCGCAACAGAGAAACTGGGAGAGTCCTGACAGATGTGCAAGGCTGTGGGATGGGGTAGCTTTAGGAGATTCCTCCAGGAACACAAGCGACATTGCCCTGCACCTGTAGACTCACTCTGCAGAGGAGTGTGAAGTTGTGTCCCCAAGTTGGGTCTCAGCTGAACACCTCCCATCTTTCTGCTGCCTTTAACCTCCCTTTGCCTTTCTTCTCTTCTCTCGTGCCTACAGGCAGTGCCCTCGGCCCTGCTGGGCCGTGCAGAGGAGCTGCTCCTGGGCAGAGCTGTCTCTCTGCAGTGCTGCCCGCTTGCCAGGATTTCCCTGTGTGCCAGGAGCCCGGCCCAGTTGAGCAGCACAGCAAGAGCCAAAGGCAGCCCTTTCTCTGCCCCTCTGGGTTCCCCGCAGGTGTCCCTGGGGCTCCAGGGGAACCTGCTGTGGAACAGACAGAACGAAACAATGATGTTCCCTCTTCTCACCTCTTCAGTGACACTTCTTTCCAGCAGTGACACTTCTTTCCAGCAGTGACATTTCTCCTCTTAGAAAATTACCAGGGTATGATGATCACCTTTTCTAGTTTCATCATTACACAGGACACCAGGAGGGTGACAGCAAAGGATCTGGTAACTCCCTGGCACAGTGGGGGTTTTCCTGGAGTCACACAGAGAAATGTGTCAGGGCTCTGAGAGGTGTCCAACCCTGAGCTGGACTGATGCACACACGGGGGTGTTCAGAGACACGAGTCCTTCCCTGGCACACACACAGGCAGTTCATTGCAGCAGGGGCAGTGTCTCCCTGGGCTCCTGCTACGACTCCCACTCCTGCTACCACACCTCAGCCCTGTAATGCTCCCACCCTGCCCACTCCTACACTTCAGATGAACATTGGGGTTTTCTAGTCACTGGAACTGCCCAGACCAGCCCCTCCCTGGTCCCCCCATCTCCCTGCCCCGTCCCAGCCCAGCAGAGCAACACAGTCGTTTCTGGTCCTGCAGCAAGAAAGGGAGGCAATAGAGGACAGGGACAGTGACTGCATGTCTGGACTGCTCAGGAGATCATCAGCTCAGGCGGCAGCTCCTGCAGCCCCAGGACCAGACCCGCTTCCCAGTGGCCCAGGCAGCTGCTACCACGTGGGCACAAGCTCTGCTGCCCAGGAGGGTCCTGTAGTGAAGGGCTTTGCAGATGGCCATGTAGCGGTCATAGGACATGATGAAGGGCAAGCTCCGCTGTGATCAAGAAGAAAAGCAAAAAACACCTGTGCAGCTCATCCTGAGTAGGACATGCCCCTGGTGTTCCAGAGGGAATTGGCCATGGCTTTGGGGAGAGTGGTGCAGATGCAGCCCGGGTGTGTGAGGGAGAGGTGGAGCAGGAAGAAGTCCCTGGGGGGTGTGCAGTTGGTGGTGGCAGGCTACGGCGCTGAGGATGAGGCCGTTGCCCAGGAGGGCAGCCAGGGAGATGCCCAGGAAGAAGCAGAAGTGCAAGAGCTGCAGCCAGGAGGAGGAAGTGGGGGATGGAGCTGCTGTTGGACATGAGCTTCCTCCGGGCATCAGGAAGTGTCCAAGGAGGAAAAGGCAGTGAAAACTTTGGGACAGGTTTCCTAGATCAAACCCATGAATTCCTCTGAGCATCTACCCTCATCCCAAGTATCTGCAGTCACACATATATAGATTCTGGACTGTAGAAGACAGGCTTAGCATGACTTTAAGATGATTTCTTCTCAATTTTTTGATTTATTTTTCTACTGCCAGGTCTGAGAGGGCCATCGTGGAACTAAAGGAACCCTGAGACATTTCAGAATCCCACATGTGTTGGGTCTGTCTGAGCTGGAGTTCATTTTCTCACTGCAGGCGTCACAGTGCTGTGCTTTGCATTGGGAGCTACAAAGGGGTTAATCACACCAGTGCTTTGGCAACTGCTGAACAGGGCTGGTGCAGCATCTGCATTGTCAGCTACGTCCCCTGAATCGGGGGCAAGATCATGGGAGGCGATACAGACAGGTCAGTTGAGCCAAATGGACCAAAGGGACTTTGCAGAATATATGGCGTCAGCTCAGCTACAAGAGCTCAGGAAAGGAACAGGAAAGGGGGAAAATCCATTTTTTACAATACATGCCTTCTGAGCGGCTTCTCTGTGTGGTGAAGCCCTGCTTCCCATGAAGTGGCCAGGTATCGCTGCTGACAGGAAGTAGAGAGAAAATCTTTTTATTTTCCTCTTCACTTATGCATGCGCAAACTTTGGCTTTTGCTTTAGTAAAGTGCCTTTTTCTCAAGGTAGAAATAATTTTCCATCTTATTCTGTCTCTTCTGTCTGGCTGGGAAGGGCAGCAATAGAGCAGCTTGGGGGGCACCTGGCATCCAGGTAAGGTCAACCCACTGCAACATTGCAGGGTCTCATGGAACCAAAGGACTGCTGGGAGACTGGGGGAATTCACGGAATCAAGTGGCCGTCGTGGCACTGCCCTGCATCATAGAAGCAAATGTTCCCTGGGAAACTACAGAAACCAGGGACTTAAGGGACATCATTGGGATGTGCGGGACCTCATGGAATTAAACAAACCGTGGGATATCTTTGGAACTTCATGGAATCAAAGGGATAAAACAAAAGACCAGAAACCATTGGATTGAACATTTCTTTAATATGCCAGCTGGGGATTCATGGGGGTACTCTGCCATGCATGAATCAAAGAATCAGTATAAATTTCGGAGTATAAATACAGTGATACTTGAAAGACCCTCCCCTTCACAAGCAGTCCAAAATTCTCTTATGATTTTAGGGTCAAATAGCCTCTTGGATTTTATTCGTGGAGCAAGACTGCCATCTAGCGTCCATTTCTTCTGGGAGGGGCAGTCATTTTCACAGAGTGGTCTTCTCCCTTAGCAGGCCTCGTAGCATCTCTGATTGATCTCTCCGACCCCTAACCCCTAAACTAAATGCTTGAGGACCAGCTAAGACGTGTCTTAGAACTTCCCATTTGCTTAAACAATGTAGAATTGACTTTCTTCCTAACAGAACAATCTCTTATTAAACAAGTTTTCTGAGGCCTGTAAGCTAATTTCTTGAAGATGGGCATATGATACACTCTCTATTAGTTTCCATGTATCATCTACATTCTCTCTCCTACAACTAATTGTAGTCTTAAAGGAAAAGAAAAGACTGCTACCATGCCAAGAAAGCAAACCCCTTTGTTGATTAGGATTTTTATCTAAGAAAAACTTCTGATTTATGAAGCCATTAAGGATGGAGATCCTCTCTCATTTCAGTGCCATTGTGACAATATGGGGCCTCATGTAACACATGGAACACAGACCACTGCACATTCCCAAGCAATCAAGGGGCCATTGTAACACTCCAGGGCCTCATGGAAGACGGAGGCCCCGCAGAGAGACCTCAAATCAGAGGTTTGGGCAATCCTCAACCAGAGGAAGTTCAACAAGGGGAAGTGCCAGATTCTGTCCCTGTGATGGGGCAACCCCGAATGTCCGGACAGACTGGGAATGATATTCTGCATAGCAGCGCTGGAAAATGGCCTCTGGGGTCCTGGTGGATGGCCAGTTGGCCAAGAGTCAGTGGTGCTCTGGCGGGGGCTCCCTGCTCGGTCACAGGAGGGTTTTCAGACACACGAGTCCTTCGCTTGCACACAGACACAGACAGTTCATGGCAGGAGGGGCAGTATCTCCTGGGGTTCCTAGGAGATACACCAGGAGCCTGGATGCACCTAAGCCCTTGTGAGGTGCCACCTGCTCTGCCACTATCTGAGATGCCCCACCGCCTGAGAGATGCTTCTCTGTCCAAGAGAAGCACATCCCAGAGCTGCACGCATGGGCTTTGCCAGGATTTAGAACCGTAAATGCAATGTGACACCGAGACACTCTTTGTCCCACATAACTTCAAGGTCTCCCCAGGAGGTTGATGGCAATTGTTCTTGCTCGGGGTCATCTCCCCACACCAACAGCAGGTGTGTGCTCAAGACTTGTCTGTGCAATGCAAACAGATACACCCTGTCTAGTTCTTCCGGTCTCTCCAAGGAAGGCAAAAGAATCTCTGTGTGCCGGGTGAGAAGCCAGTGCTGGAAGTTGTGGTTCTATTGTGAGTGCCAAGAGCGGATGGCAGGTCTGTGATGAATGCCCTGAGGAGATGACCTGGGTTTTCCAGTGCACATGGCAATAGACCACACCCTGCTTTGGTGGTCATTTATGTCCTACGGAGGTGACAGAGATGGGAAAGAGAATGAAATTTTGAATGTGCCTCTGAGTGCCCCTCAACCTGCTGCAAATGTGCAGATTCCAGTACATCCAGTTCAGGTGTGAGAGGCTGTTCCCTGGTCCTCTGAGCAAGAAGAGCTGGACGAGGGACACAGCAGAACTCGCTTACTGAGACTGCATCTCCATGAATCCCAAAGCAAGTGCGAGGGGTTATGCCACGTCCGAGTTTTCTCAGGGGAAGGTGTTTCTCCTTTGCATTGCCTCCCCGTGGCCCTGGTGCCACAGCCCCCGACAAAACCACAAGTGGTCTTTGTCCCTAGCAAAAGTACTCCTGCTGCTAGCAGGGATGTTCCACGGGAAAGGCCAGGAGAGGTTGAGCCCGGAGGGCACTGAGCCCGGAGGGATGTTCAGCCTCTCGTTCCCCTCGACCATTCTCGCAAGCGCTTGCCCTGGAGGACAATTCAGGAGTCTCCACGTGCCAAAAGAGAGATGTGAGGGAAGAGACGGTGGCGGTGTAAGAAACACATGGTCTGTCAATCTGAAGATCCTCGATACCAAACACCACCCCTGCCACCCAGTCCGACCCCGCCGGTTCTACGGTGCATAGCACGGACAGCCGCCGCGCTGCGGCCGCTGTCGCCTGGTCTCCGCCTCCAACCAGCACCCGAGGAGAGTCCGAGAGGCGTGGGCGCCTGTCCCAGCCCCGGGGTGGATTTTTCGGAGGAGGACAGAGGAGGAGGGAGAGGAAGGCAGAGGAGGTGGAGAGGAGGCGGCCCACCAGGAGCAGAGGGTCGGGGCTGGTGGGGGCAGCGGGGCGCCGGGAAGCGGATCGGCGTCTGCGGCGCTGTTGGGGAGCGGGGCTGGTGGCGCTGACCGCGGTTTTGATCTGTGCGCAGGGCTGGCGGCCGGAGACCGTAGGGGCCGGGGCAGCCCCCTGGGGCGGACATGCATATTCCTCGAGGCTACCCTCCTATCTGCTCGGTTCTTCACAAAGCTCTTCTCCCGAACTATCTTCCCAGCCCTCCCTCCCTCTGGTCCATAAAGTATTCCCTGGGAACACTCATCGCTTTTTTCTTTGTCGAGCCGTTATTCTTTCCTTGCTTTACTCTCTGTCCTTCAGTGAATTCGTGCAGTCCGTCCTTCCCCTTTCCTACTTTTCTTCCTCTCTTCGCTTGGCTTAATCCCGCAGCTTTCCATTCTTCAGTGACTTCACCAATCCACTTCTCTTTTCCGCTCACCTCTCTCCAGCAAATATTAATGGACATTTCAACTACTACACACCTTTATATCCTCTTAAAATTCTTCTCCGTATTGGCTTGACTGCTGCTGTGCCCTTTGTTTTGGGAAAAAACATCCAGTGCAAAAACACTTCCGACGGCTTTTCTTCATCTCCCTGCCAGTGTCTGCAGGTAGAGCCCAGGTGCAGCAGGACCCATTGGTAGAGACCAGCGAGAGCAGTGAAATCACCAAGTGCTCACACGCCAACATACGAAACGGTGAATTTATCCATTCCTACCGGCAGCTCCCGGGTCACAGCCCCGAGTTCCTCGGTGCTAAATGGTCCAGAGAGCTGCTAAATGGTCCAGAGAGCTGCGGGCACCAACGGGGCGGCTGTGGGTGACGGGTGATGGTCTTTCCACCGTCCTCTGGCTCTCCGGGCACCGTCATGGAGACGAGTTGGGTATTAGCGCTTCTATTAAAACAGGGTTTTCAGCCATACAAAGAGAACAGGCTTGAGTACCTGGGTGCCAAGTGACGTAAAAAGCACAGCGCAGCGCAAGAGGCACCAGTGCTAGAACACTGAATTTACCCCTGGCCTATCAAATCCTCATCTCACTAAACTTAATAATGCGTCAGATTCTGCTTCCAGGCTGCCTCTGGCACGACCTCCAGTTTTCTCCAGGCTGCCCAAATAGTTAGAGCTCTCTGTTTTCAGGACAAGCATACATATTTCAGGTGTTCCCTAGTCTTCTGAGCAGGAGAAGTGACACAACTGGGATCTCATCACGGAGACTGTATCTCCATTGGTCCAAAGCGGGTGGGAGATGCCATGCCGTGATTTCTCATGGGCAGGTGCTTCACCCATGCACTGCTTCGGCGTAGAACTGGTGCCACAGCCCAAGTCTAAAACTAAGGTGCTATTTGTCTCCAGCAGAAATGCTCCTGCTGACAGCTCCGCTCCCCACAGACGTCGATCGGTCTCCCGGTGTATCGCAGCCCCCGTAAGCCATGGCCCACTGCAAACAGAGAGATTTGAATATGTTGCCAGCCGGGGAAAACTGGAAGTCGTGCCAGAGGCAGCCTGCAGGTTGAAAGGGATGCATTAATAAAGTTAGTGAGATGAGAGTTTGATAGACCTGGAGCAGCTTTGGAATGATCTCCTGATTTTCTTTAGAAAAGGAGAAATGTGTGACTGCAGAGAGAGCCGAGATATCTTTTGGTGGCAGCATGTGGAGGAGAGGACAGACGGAGAGGGATAGCGAAGTTGAAGTGGCGAGCAGAGAGAGAGAAGGAGGCCTGAGCTTTCTCTTCTTTCCCTCTTTATTTCTTTAGAGAAGTAAGATCGCCTGGAGTGAACACATGAAGGACAGCAAGTACATGATCTGCAGCGATGTTTCTCTATTCAGTTGTATTCCCCCACGGGGCCTGAAAAGGCAGTTGACTATTTCCTGGGAGGAAAAAGAATGCATTTATGAAAAGCTGGGATATAGAGAGGAGGTGTACCAGGCAGAAAGTGACGACGAGGTAGCCAAAATTCATGCTGAGACAAACCTGCCTGTTTGCCGAGGGTGTCAGAAATCTCCACCCTGTGCCGGGAGAAGAGAGCTGCCAGAAACGAATCTCTTAGAGGGGGAGCAAAGGAAGCAGGAGGGCCGAGAAATGAACTGTATTTCAGTACCTCAAATGCTCTCTTTGGGTTTCTCCCTCCCCAAGCAACAGCTCGTCTGGCTCCCCCAGCCGATGGCATTCTGAGCATTGCCTGGCTCTGGGGTCTCACTCATGGGTAGAGATTGTTCCCGGTCAGCTCGCAGTGCAGTCCTCCCCTCCCCACTTGCAATCGCCTGCTCTGCTGCACACCCACTGATGTGCTTTTGGGAGCTCCGGGCCTCTACCCTTCTGCACCTTTCACATCTTCCCGTGCTGTCCTCAGCTCTCTGGGCTGCTTGAAGCTTCCTCGGGGAACACGTGTCTCCTCCGCTTCTGTGGCTTTTCCCCTGTCCTTCTTCATCTGCCTGGGAAGAATGCCTCTCTCCCAGCTCCCCGGGAAAGGGAGATGAGCCCTGCTGGGCAGCAGCCCAGTGTCTCTAGATTTGCCTTTCTCTTCTGCGAAAACGCAAAGTCTGGAGTCTGTGGCTCCAGCAGGGCTGCTGGATATCCCAGCTCCAGCAATGGCAAGGAGAGCATATGACCTAGGGAATGTACTGAGGGATGAGCAGGGAACAGGATGAAGACCCTGACGCACATGCAAGAGCACATGGGGCAACTACCAGAGTGCTGCTTGCGAGTGGTGGGGCTAGGAGAGCCCTGGCCCAC
Source organism: Manacus vitellinus (assembly GCF_001715985.3). Classification (NCBI taxonomy): domain Eukaryota; kingdom Metazoa; phylum Chordata; class Aves; order Passeriformes; family Pipridae; genus Manacus; species Manacus vitellinus. The sequence continues at coordinate 23,208 of NW_021937802.1, forward strand.
CCAGGGCAGTTGAAGGTCTGGGGGCTTGGCAGATGGAGACCCTTACACCCAACCCCTTCCCTAAACCAAGTCCAGAGGGATCCCAGGCACCCATCACACCACAGGAAACAGAGGCTTTCACATGCTTCCCAGGTGGAAGAGCATTATCGAGTTCACCCTCCTTATGCCTGTGTGCTCCTGAAAATTTTCTACCATCTTAAGTATCAGAGGAGAGATAACACATTTAGAGGAAGCTGAGAATTCTGCATTTTTACTGAGAGGCTAATGAAGGATGGTCCTGCAACCATCCTTCCTGAGGCCAGGGCCACATGGCTGGAGGTCTCTCCTTTCTTACTGCTTTGCTTTCCTCTCTCACCACCTCTAACGCTTGGTCTGGCTTGGTTGCACCTCGCTCCTTCGCACTGTCTGCCTTCACAGCTTCTTCAGAACACGTCCGAGATGTAGTGTTCAGATCCTTGACGAGTGACACTCCAAATCTTGCGGACCCTTACTCTCTGTCTTTTCCACACTCCAGGCAAGGTAAGAACCCCTCCTCCTATCCAAAGAGAAAGATCTTCATGAACCAGAGAATCGTGGCTCCTGCCTGGAGTGGATCAGAGTAACCAGGAGACGATGCCTCAAGAGAAACTAGGGACACACATGGCAGCTGACTGCAGGATGCCCAGATTTGCGCTGCCCTGTGCTGTATAAATCACTTTGCACTCAGGCATTCTGTCGCAAGCCTGCGCTCTGTGTAGGAATGAAAAGCCATGTTTTCATAGGGGTGCTAATTTGCTCTGCCGTAGAACCAATTAACCGAGTTTTGTTTCTAAGAGAATCCCCTGAAATCTCTGAAGACGACAGTGTCAATGAGTCCGTGTCCGCCAGGGCCCAGGAATACAGAGCCGCGTTCCCATGATGGGGTCCGGAGAGCCAGAGGACGGTGGAAAGACCATCTCCCGTCACCAACAGCCACCCCGTTGGCACCCGCAGCTCTCTGGACCATTTAGCAGCGCGTACGAGGAGTTCGGGGCTGTGACCCGGGAGCTGCCGGTAGGAATGGATACGGGCTCCGGCCACCAGCCCTGCGCACAGATCAAAACCGCGACCAGCCACCAGCCCCGCTGCCTGACAGCGCCGCAGCCGCCGATCCGCTTCCCGGTGCCTCGCTGCCCCTGCCAGCCCCGACTCTCTGCTCCTGGTGGGCCGCCTCCTCTCCGCCTCCTCTGCCTTCCTCTCCCTCCTCCCCTGTCCTCCTCCGACAAATCCGCCCCGGGGCTGGGACAGGCGCCGACGCCTCTCGGGCTCTCCTCGGGTGCTGGCTGGAGGCGGAGGCCAGGCGACAGCGGCGGCAGCGCGGCGGCGGTCCGTGCTCTGCACCGTAGAACCGGCGGGGCCGGGCTGGGCTTGCGAGAATGGTCGAGGGGCACGAGAGGCAGAACATCCCTCCGGGCTCAGTGCCCTCCGGGCTCAACCTCTCCTGGCCTTTCCCGTGGAACATCCCTGCTAGCAGTAGGAGCACTTTTGCTAGGGACAAAGACCACTTGTGGTTTTGTCGGGGGCTGTGGCACCAGTGCCACGGGGAGGCAAGTGCATGGGAGAAACACCTTCCCCTGAGAAAACTCGGACGTGGCATAACCCCTCGCACTTGCTTTGGGATTCATGGAGATGCAGTCTCAGTAAGCGAGTTCTGCTGTGTCCCTCGTCCAGCTCTTCTTGCTCAGAGGACCAGGGAACAGCCTCTCACACCTGAACTGGATGTACTGGAATCTGCACATTTGCAGCAGGTTGAGGGGCACTCAGAGGCACATTCAAAAATTTCATTCTCTTTCCCATCTCTGTCACCTCCGTAGGACATAAATGACCACCAAAGCAGGGTGTGATCTATTGCCATGTGCACTGGAAAACCCAGGTCATCTCCTCAGGGCATTCATCACAGACCTGCCATCCGCTCTTGGCACTCACAATAGAACCACAACTTCCAGCACTGGCTTCTCACCCGGCACACAGAGATTCTTTTGCCTTCCTTGGAGAGACCGGAAGAACTAGACAGGGTGTATCTGTTTGCATTGCACAGACAAGTCTTGAGCACACACCTGCTGTTGGTGTGGGGAGATGACCCTGAGCAAGAACAATTGCCATCAACCTCCTGGGGAGACCTTGAAGTTATGTGGGACAAAGAGTGTCTCGGTGTCACATTGCATTTACGGTTCTAAATCCTGGCAAAGCCCATGCGTGCAGCTCTGGGATGTGCTTCTCTTGGACAGAGCTCCGCGTTTCCATCTCTCAGGCGGTGGGGCATCTCAGATAGTGGCAGAGCAGGGGGCACCCCCACAAGGGCTTAGGTGCATCCAGGCTCCTGGCGTGGCAGCAGGAACCCCAGGAGATACTGCCCCTGTTGCCATGAACTGTCTGTGTCTGTGTGCAAGCGAAGGACTCGTGTGTCTGAAAACCCTCCTGTGACCGAGCAGTGAGCCCCCGCCAGAGCACCACTGACTCTTGGCCAACTGGCCATCCACCAGGACCCCAGAGGCCATTTTCCAGCGCTGCTATGCAGAATATCATTCCCAGTCTGTCCGGACATTCGGGGTTGCCCCATCACAGGGACAGAATCTGGCACTTCCCCTTGTTGAACTTCCTCTGGTTGAGGATTGCCCAAACCTCTGATTTGAGGTCTCTCTGCGGGGCCTCCGTCTTCCATGAGGCCCTGGAGTGTTACAATGGCCCCTTGATTGCTTGGGAATGTGCAGTGTTCTCTGTTCCATGTGTTACATGAGGCCCCATATTGTCACAATGGCACTGAAATGAGAGAGGATCTCCATCCTTAATGGCTTCGTAAATCAGAAGTTTTTCTTAGATAAAAATCCTAATCAACAAAGGGGTTTGCTTTCTTGGCATGGTAGCAGTCTTTTCTTTTCTTTTAAGACTACAATTAGTTGTAGGAGAGAGAATGTAGATGATACATGGAAACTAATAGAGAGTGTATCATATGCCCATCTTCAAGAAATTAGCTTACAGGCCTCAGAAAACTTGTTTAATTGTTTAATTGTTCTGTTAAGAAGAAAGTCTTACATTGTTTAAGCAAATGGGAAGTTCTAAGATACGTCTTAGCTGGTCCTAAAGCATTTAGTTTAGGGGTTAGGGGTCGGATAGATCAATCAGAGATGCTACGAGGCCTGCTAAGGGAGAAGACCACTCTGTGAAAATGACTGCCCCTCCCAGAAGAAATGGACGCTAGATGGCAGTCTTGCTCCACGAATAAAATCCAAGAGGCTATTTGACCCTAAAATCAGAAGAGAATTTTGGACTGCTTGTGAAGGGGAGGGTCTTTCAAGTATCACTGTATTTATACTCCGAAATTTATACTGATTCTTTGATTCATGCATGGCAGAGTACCCCCATGAATCCCCAGCTGGCATATTAAAGAAATGTTCGATCCAATGGTTTCTGGTCATGGGGTTTAATTCTTTTGTTTTATCCCTTTGATTCCAATCCCTTTGATTCCATGAAGTTCCAAAGATATCCCACGGTTTGTTTAATTCCATGAGGTCCCGCACATCCCAATGATGTCCCTTAAGTCCCTGGTTTCTGTAGTTTCCCAGGGAACATTTGCTTCTATGATGCAGGGCAGTGCCACGACGGCCACTTGATTCCGTGAGTTCCCCCAGTCTCCCAGCAGTCCTTTGGTTCCATGAGACCCTGCAATGTTGCAGTGGGTTGACCTTACCTGGATGCCAGGTGCCCACCAAGCTGCTCTATTGCTGCCCTTCCCAGCCAGACAGAAGAGACAGAATAAGATGGAAAATTATTTCTACCTTGAGATCAGGCACTTTACTAAAGCAAAAGCCAAAGTTTGCGCATGCATAAGTGAAGAGGAAAATAAAAAGATTTTCTCTCTACTTCCTGTCAGCAGCGATACCTGGCCACTTCATGGGAAGCAGGGCTTCACCACACAGAGAAGCCGCTCAGAAGGCATGTATTGTAAAAAAATGGATTTTCCCCCTTTCCTGTTCCTTTCCTGAGCTCTTGTAGCTGAGCTGACGCCATATATTCTGCAATGTCCCTTTGGTCCATTTGGCTCAACTGACCTGTCTGTATCGCCTCCCATGATCTTGCCCCCGATTCAGGGGACGAAGCTGACAATGCAGATGCTGCACCAGCCCTGCTCAGCAGTTGCCAAAGCACTGGTGTGATTAACCCCTTTGTAGCTCCCAATGCAAAGCACAGCACTGTGACGCCTGCAGTGAGAAAATGAACTCCAGCTCAGACAGACCCAACACATGTGGGATTCTGAAATGTCTCAGGGTTCCTTTGGTTCCACGATGCCCCTCTCAGACCTGGCAGTAGAAAAATAAATCAAAAAATTGAGAAGAAATCATCTTAAAGTCATGCTAAGCCTGTCTTCTACAGTCCAGAATCTATATATGTGTGACTGCAGATACTTGGGATGAGGGTAGATGCTCAGAGGAATTCATGGGTTTGATCTAGGAAACCTGTCCCAAAGTTTTCACTGCCTTTTCCTCCTTGGACATTTCCTGATGCCCGGAGGAAGCTCATGTCCAACAGCAGCTCCATCCCCCACTTCCTCCTCCTGGCTGCAGCTCTTGCACTTCTGCTTCTTCCTGGGCATCTCCCTGGCTGCCCTCCTGGGCAACGGCCTCATCCTCAGCGCCGTAGCCTGCCACCACCACCTGCACACCCCCCAGGGACTTCTTCCTGCTCCACCTCTCCCTCACACACCCGGGCTGCATCTGCACCACTCTCCCCAAAGCCATGGCCAATTCCCTCTGGAACACCAGGGGCATGTCCTACTCAGGATGAGCTGCACAGGTGTTTTTTGCTTTTCTTCTTGATCACAGCGGAGCTTGCCCTTCTCACCATCATGTCCTACGACTGCTACGTGGCCATCTGCAAAGTCCTTCACTACAGGACCCTCCTGGGCAGCAGAGCTTGTGCCCACGTGGCAGCAGTTGCCTGGGCCACTGGGAAGCGGGTCTGGCCCTGGGGCTGCAGGAGCTGCCGCCTGAGCTGATGATCTCCTGAGCAGTCCAGACATGCAGTCACTGTCCCTGTCCTCTATTGCCTCCCTTTCTTGCTGCAGGACCAGAAACGACTGTGCTGCTCTGCTGGGCTGGGCGGGGCAGGGAGATGGGGGGACCAGGGAGGGGCTGGTCTGGGCAGTTCCAGTGACTAGAAAACCCCAATGTTCATCTGAAGTGTAGGAGTGGGCAGGGTGGGAGCATTACGGGGCTGAGGTGGCTCCAGGCTCTGGGAGTGGTAGCAGGAGCCCAGGGAGACACTGCCCCTGCTGCAATGAACTGCCTGTGTGTGTGCCAGGGAAGGACTCGTGTCTCTGAACACCCCCGTGTGTGCATCAGTCCAGCTCAGGGTTGGACACCTCTCAGAGCCCTGACACATTTCTCTGTGTGACTCCAGGAAAACCCCCGCTGTGCCAGGGAGTTACCAGATCCTTTGCTGTCACCCTCCTGGTGTCCTGTGTAATGATGAAACTAGAAAAGGTGATCATCATACCCTGGTAATTTTCTAAGAGGAGAAATGTCACTGCTGGAAAGAAGTGTCACTGCTGGAAAGAAGTGTCACTGAAGAGGGGAGAAGAGGGAACATCATTGTTTCCTTCAGTCTGTTCCACAGCAGGTTCCCCTGGAGCCCCAGGGACACCTGTGGGGAACCCAGAGGGGCAGAGAAAGGGCTGCCTTTGGCTCTTGCTGTGCTGCTCAGCTGGGCCGGGCTCCTGGCACACAGGGAAATCCTGGCAAGCGGGCAGCACTGCAGAGAGACAGCTCTGCCCAGGAGCAGCTCCTCTGCACAGCCCAGCAGGGCCGAGGGCACTGCCTGTAGGCACGAGAGAAGAGAAGAAAGGCAAAGGGAGGTTAAAGGCAGCAGAAAGATGGGAGGTGTTCAGCTGAGACACAACTTGGGGACACAACTTCACACTCCTCTGCAGAGTGAGTCTACAGGTGCAGGGCAATGTCGCTTGTGTTCCTGGAGGAATCTCCTAAAGCTACCACATCCCACAGCCTTGCACATCTGTCAGGACTCTCCCAGTTTCTCTGTTGCGCTGGAGGAGGATGTTCTCCAGGGCAGGCCTTCCCTGCAGCACCGTCAGAGGGACAGCGCAGGTGGGCTCCTTCTCCCAGGGATGGCTGCGGGGTGGGAAGGTGGGGGTGAAGCCAGGGATGCCCGCGGCTGTCCTGCAGAGCAGGGTCCCTGTGCTCCGGGGTTCTTTGTGCCAGGGCAGGGACTTTGCTGCCTGCTGGGGTCAGGTCTCATCCTGCCTGGGTAGTTGCCCACCCCTCTGCAGGGAGAAGCTGTCGGTGGGTGGTGAGAACCCCAGCAGGAGCCAGGCAGGTTCTTCCTGCCGTTGGATGAGGTGTGTGTGGTCAGGGCTGTGGGAGGTCAGGGCTGCCCCAGATCCAGATCACACCAGCACATTTCCAAGAGCACTGTCAAATGGGAAGGACAAAGCACAATTATTAGGAAGGAATGGAGCTTTTCTGAGTCAGTGTTTTCAGTTTCCTACTCCTGAGGAATCTGGGGGTTGAGAAATGGAAAAGGAGCTCCCATGTTGGACAAGTCACTGAGACTCCTGAGCTGTAACTTGGAATGCACAAGTGCTTCTGTAAGCAACTTCCTAAAGTGCTTTCGGCCTCTGCTCTGCTTTTGACAGAAGCAGCATCACTTCTGCTGGACCCATCTGTTTTTTCTTTATCTGCCCTTTTCCACCTGCAAAAAGAAAAGTTGCCCAGTCAGTGCGCTGCAAACAGGCAGGTTTCTCTCAGGCCACAGTGAGTGCACAGACATTCGGATGGAGTGGTGACAGGGAAGTCATGAATGGATTTCTGATGTTGAGTCTACTGTTTTGAAATCAGAAAATGTGGTGTTGAAGTCATCGTTAGCCTTTGAGAGGGAAACAGGAGAAAAATCGGATAAATTTGTTGCTAAAAATGAGCTGCTTCAAACTGAGGTTGACCACCTTCAAAGTCTTGTTAAAATTTGGATGATTATGAAACAGTCAACTCACGGATTACCCCCATCAATACTAGACAATGCCCGCAGTATAAAGGCATAAAGCCCTCCCAGCCCCTCCAGGAACCCTCAAATCCCATCCCGGTCCCACAGGACACTCCCAACTTCCCCTTAAACCCTCCGAGGCCCCCAGACTGCCTCCCAGACCCACAAAAACCCACAAGATGCCCCCAAACCCCTCCCAGTTACCTCCAGCCCTCCCAGGACCTTTCAAACCCTCTCCTAGTTGCCCCCTTCCCCTTGAGTATGCCCCCAAACTCTCTCCCAGTTCCTTCCCACATCCCCGACGATTCCCCAAAACCCCTCACAGCTGCCCCAATCTCCCCAACCTCCCTCCCAAACCCCCAAACTCCCCCAAACACCTTCCCAGTTACCCCCACGACCTCCAACCCCTTCTCAGCCTCCCCATTCCTTCCCAAAGCCCCTCCCAGTTGCCGGCCCGTCCCCCAGGCTCGGGTGAGGAGGTGCCCCAGGCTGACGGGCCCGCCCAGGCAGGGGCGGTTCCAGCAGCATGTCAGGAGCCACCCCGTGCCCCGAAAGCTCCCGCCCGCCCTGGAGCCACCTCAGCTGCCCCTGCAGGGGAGAAATCCAGGCCGGAGCAGAGCAGGGGGCAGGGCCGGGCTGGGACCTCGATGGACGGGGGCACTGGGAGAGCAGGGGAGAGACCGGGATGGGCTGAGAGGGCACTGGGGGAGAGGGGAGACACTGGGATGGGCTGAGGGGGCACTGGGAGGGAGAGGGGAAAGTTTTTTGCCCCTTTCCTGGGCACTTGAACACCCTCTGCACCCCCGTTCCCGGTCGTGCCGGCTGTCCTTCCCCCCCAAGCCAGGAACAGCTTTTGGGGCTCCCTCGTGGGTCGCAGCCAATAGAACGGCTCTGCTGGAATGACTCATTGCCAAATTCTGCTGGGCCCCTGTCCTTGTGCCGGTGAGTCACCCAACTAGAACGTCGAAACTATCCGCGGGGGCTGCCGGGAGCGGGTGGTGATGGCGGGGGAGGGAGATCGGGGATTGAACCCGATTGGTCCGATCGATCCCGGCCCCAGGGTCTCCCCCCCGCGCTGTTTTTCACGTTGCGGCCCCCAACG
>NW_021937803.1:0-4878 GCF_001715985.3 Manacus vitellinus
TCAGGTACATCCCACCTGGCTTGTGCTTCCCAAAAGTCTCTCCCAAGGGCTGGAAAATTTAACTCAAGAGTGACAGGGCAGGGACATGGAGCTGCCCCCTCAGGCCAGAACCCACTGGCCCCATCACAACTGGATCTGAGGCCAAATAAATTCAACTTCATATCATTTATTTCCATCCTGTTCTGTTCTATACCTTTGCCTGATACTCCTTGATGAAGGGGTGGTTTTTGTGAGCATCTTTCAGCTGCGACAGGTAACGATTCGTGACCTGGTGGGGGGAAAAAACCAAAGTTAAATGTTCAAATAACAGGAGGAAAAGCCAAAAGTGCAACAAATCACCCCTCAAAGGGTTTGTTCGCCAAATGCTTTTTATGTGTCCCAGTAGAGCCCCAGTAAACAGGTAAGATCTTTTAAAATACCCAGTCAGACCGAGGCTGTAATAATATAAATCAACACCCCTAAATATAATTATAAAATACTTAATAAAGCTGAAATCGTTGTTAAAGTGAAAGAAATGCAGGAGCTGAGCTTGACTAAGTGTATTTCTTCTGCGCAGGCTTCCTTGCTCAATGTCATGAATGGTTTGGACCGTTAAGATCATCTCTAATCCAAGCCGCTTCCAGGGCAGGACGATTTCCCAGGTTGCTCAAGCCTGTCCAACATGCACATGTTCTCTGTATTTCACAACTCTTCCTTTAGGGGTGTGAGCTTCGCACCAGAGAAATATTCCAGATCCTGCTGGGGAACACGAGAATCCCAAAAACTCGACAACGCGGCATCACCTCCGGATCCTTTTCAGGTGCTGTGAGAGCACAACGATGTTCAGGAGGGTCTAGGGTGGCCATCTGTCCTGGCAAGGAACAAAGCCTGAGTGCTGGGATCGACGCCTGCAGGAACAGCCTGCCAACCCCTGCGCTGGAATGGGGAACAGGGAGGGCACAGGAAGGACAGAGGGAGGAGGGATCAGGAAGCAGGGAATGGCTTCAGCAATCCAGGGAGGGTTAGGTGGGCATAGTGGGGGGGATTCCTCACTGGGAGGGTGGACACGGGCTGGGATGGGTTTTCCCAGAGAAGCTGTGGCTGCCCCTGGATCCCTGGAAGTGTCCAAGGCCAGGCTGGGGCAATTTGGGATAATGGGAAGTGTCCCTGACCATGGCAGGGGGGGGAACTCCATGACCTTCAAGGTCCTTCCACCCTAAACCATCCTGGGATTCCACCTTCAACCAGCCAGGGATTCCAACCCAAACAATCCTGGGATTCTACCCCAAATTATCCTGGGATTCCACCCTAAACCATCCTGGGATTCCAGCCCAAACCATCCTGGGGTTCCACCCCAAATTATCCTGGGATTCCACCCTAAACCAGCTAGGGATTCCACCCCAAACCTTCCTGGGATTCCACCCTAAATCATCCAGGGATTCCACCCTAAATCATCCTGGGATTCCAACCCAAACCATCCTGGGGTTCCACCCCAAATTATCCTGGGATTCCACCCTAAACCAGCCAGGGATTCCACCCCAAATTACCCTGGGATTCCACCCTAAATCATCCTGGGATTCCAGCCCAAACCATCCTGGGATTCCACCCTAAACCAGCCAAGGATTCCACTCTAAATCATCCTGGGATTCCACCCCAAACCAGCCAGGGATTCCACCCCAAACCATCGTGGGATTCCACCCCAAATTATCCAGGGATTCCACCCCAAACCACCCTGGGGTTCCACGATCAGCCCCACCCTCAGCGACACCGATCCCTCCACTGGCATTTCCATGAATTTTCCCGGTGAAAGCCCCCTCTGCTCTCCCCAGCCCCCCCCTGAGAGGTGGCAAGAGCAGGCAGTACCTTGTCCAGGGCCTCCTGGAGAACTCCCTCGGCGTCCTCCCACTTGCCCTGGGCCATGTAACAGGCAGCCTGCCCGTTCAGCAGCAGCAGGGTGGGGGAACACTTGTCTGCCATCTCTTGGAAAATGTAATAAGCATCTTGGAGCTTCTCCCCACCCTGCAAAACACCCCCAGGCTCATCACCTGCTGCCAAGAAGCCCCCAGAACCTTGAAGCACCGGGGGCAAAGTTAATTTCTAAAGGTTACAAAGGGAAATCCTGGAGCACCAACACTCCCTGTGATCTCCTGCACCACAACACAGCAGCCAGAGCAGATCAAAGAAATGCATAAATATTAAATATTAAGAACCACTTAAATGATCAAATGAGCCAGGCTTGTCTTCAGAAAGGAAAAAAAACCAACAAAGTCACTTCAAAAGAACCACTTCACGTGTCTGACGTAACAAAGGAGGTGAAATGAGGTTCTTATGATTTTTTTTTTTATAATTAAACACCTGGGTTTCTCAAAAGGTTCTCCATCCAGGAAGGTTCTAGATCCAGGAAGGTTCTACATGCAGTGGCTGCTCCAGTTAGAGGTGGGATTCCTCATGGAAACCAAGACCTTGAGGAAAATCCAGCCACACACTGATTCAAGGCCAGGGCTACACATGAGAGGTTTCACACCAAAAACCAAGTGAACTCCAAAAAGAAATAGTTTTGATGGTCCAACAGGTTGTTTCCTGTGCAACCTTGGACTTCAATGAATTTTAGGGGTTTTATTTTCAATCTGGCCTGCCAAGCTGAATGTTCTGATTCACAAATGTGCTTAAGGACAGGCTGCTCTAAGCACAGGAAGATGCTTTTTTCTTGGAGCCTGGGAAGCAGGAGCAGAGCATTCCCACCCTGGGATGTCTGGGGGGTTATTTAACTGTGGTTCAGCTCCTCCTGTGAGGAGGAAGAGCACCAGACCAGCCGGTGGGTTTGTGAAACCAACCCCCCCCAAAATGTTCTGTGGGTTAAAAACTCAGCCCTGGGTGTTCTGCTGGAACCAGGACGTGAAAAGAGCCCCCAGGAACAGGAGCTGTCGTGGTTTTTTGGGGGCTGTAGGTCAGGGATCCCTGTCCCAGGTACCCACCACGGCCAGGTTCACCCAGGCAGTCGCCAGCTGGGTCAGAGTTGCATCCTCATCCTGCTCCTGCATCTTCTTCAGCTCCTTCCTGCAGGAGATGGAGTCACACCAGAGAAAGAAAACAACTCCTCTAAGACCCAACCAAAGGGCTGTGGTTTCTCCTCCCAGCTGGGAACGTGACAAACCCCTCAATATTTCACTGGAACAATCCATGAGACACTTCCCTGTTTTACTTCCCCAGACATTCCCACCACGTCCTGCTGAAGGGAAGACCCAAAACCTCGAGGTCCAGCCCTGCCTTTGGCCATTCCCAGCTCTGGTTTTGCAACTTGAGGAGCAAAACCACCCGTGGTTGTGTCACTGCAGGAGCTGGATTTTCCCTCCCTCGAGGCTCTTCCCACACAAACACCACCAGAGAGCAAAGGGAGACAAACCCACCGGGCCAGGTCGAGCCTGTCGAGCTTCAGGAGGATCTGGATCATCATGGCCATGCTGGAAGGAACAAGAGAACAGGGATTTCCACAGCTGGACTCCAGGATCCTGCTGGGATCCAGCTCAGGGGGTTGTAGGATGAGGCCCTGGAATGGATCTCCCAGAGGAGCTGTGGCTGCCCCATCCCTGGGAGCGTCCCAGGCCAGGTTGGACATGCTGGTGGATGATTTTTAAGGTCTTTCCAAGCCAAATCACTGTGTGATTCCCTGGGCTGAGCCTGGGAGGCTGCTCCCAGCTCCCTCCCTGCCACACTGCCCATCTCAGCAGCCAGAGCTTGCCAGGATCCATCCCCAGGCTCCCACATTCCCAGGGGAGCACCAAACCCCTCGGAAGCCAAACCCCTGAGGAGCTTCCTGGTGCTCCTGAGGCTCCTCTGAGCCAGGCCAAGGCCCAGCCAGGGCCACCCTGCCCTTCCTGGGGCACAGGGAGCCCCGGGAGGGCTGCACCCACCATCCCAGGGGGGCTGCAGCGCCCATACAGGGGGGCTGCACTCACATTCCATCGGGGTGCCCCCATCCCGGGGGCGCACCCACCTCCCCAAAGCCAGGGTGCACACCATTCCAGGGGGCTGCACACATTCCAGGGGGGCTGCCCCACATTCCAGGGGGGCTGCACTCACTCATTCCAGGGGGCTCGCCACCACATTCCAGGGGCTCACTCTACCATCCAGGGGGGCTGCACCACCATTCCGAGGGCTGCCTCACATTCCAGGGGGGCTGCACCCACCATTTTCCAGGGGGGCTGCACTCACATTCCAGGGGGCTGACACTCACAACCAGGGGGGCTGCCCCACCTCCAGGAGCGCGCACTCAATTCCAGGTGGGCTGCACTCACATCAAGGGGGGCTGCACCCCCATTCAGGAGGGACTTGCACTCAATTCAGGGGGGCTGCACTCACATCCCAGGGGGGGTGCCTCTCAATTCCAGGGGGATGCACACATCCAGCGGCGACTTCACCATCAGGGGGACTTGCACCACCATTTCCAGGAGGGCTGCCCCACCATTCCAGAGGGCTGCACTCACAATCCAGGGGGACCAATCCAGGGGGCTGCAACTCACATTCCCAGGGGGGCTGCACCCCATCCAGCAGGGCTGCACTCACTCAAACCAGGGGGGCTGCACTCAACATTTCAGGGGGCTGCACTCACATTCCAGGGGGGCTGACTCACCATTACAGGGGGCTGCACTCACCATTACAGGGGGGCTGCACTCACCATTCCAGGCTCTCCCCCTGGTGCAGGGCCCTCAGGGCAGCGTCGGGGTTCTGCTCGTGGCAGTAGATGGAGGCTGCCATGAGCAGGAATGTCGTGTTGGCCACGTCCACACTCTTGGCCATCTTCTTGTCCAGGTCAGCCACGATGGCATCCCTGGGGAGAGAGAGGGAGGGTGGGAAACCAGGTAAAACAGCATATTCTTTTATATTTTATTATGTTATATA
>NW_021937804.1:0-4127 GCF_001715985.3 Manacus vitellinus
ATATTTGGGTTGGGTCTGGCTGAGCTGCAGTTCAGTTCCCCACAGCAGCCCTCCCAGGGCTGGGCTTGGCATTGGCAGCTGGAAGGGGGTTGAGAACACCCCAGTGTTTTGGCCACTGCTGAGCACAGCACCAACACTGGGACATTCCTTCCTTAGCTGAGGGCAAGAGCCTGGCAGGGGACCCAAGTAGGCCAGCTGAGCCCAACTGAGCCAAGGGACATTGCAGCCCATGGGAGGTCAGCTCAGCTCTAAAAGCTGAGGCCCGGAGCAGGAGGGGGGCATTCATTGTCTGATGGCTGCCTGCTGAGGAACCGTCCCGCGGACCCAAGCCCTGCTCCTGGGGAGTGGCCGACCATGGCTGCTCATGGGAAGCAGAGAACAAACCCTGCTGTCTTTTGCTTTAAATAAACTGTCTTATCTCAATCCACAGGTTGTTTTTTTCCCACCTTACTCCCTCCCCTGTCCTACTGAGAAGGGGAGTGATAGAGCAGCTGGGAGGGCACCTGGTGTCCAGCCAAAGTCAACCCACCACACACCTGAACACTTCCAGAGACTCCACCACCTCCCTGGGCTACTTGTTCCAATGCCTGAACACTCTCTCAGGGGAAAAAGGTTTCTTTAATATCTAAGATGAACCTTGCTCAAAGCAATTTAAAGCCATTTCCTCTCTTCCTGTCACTATAGCCTTGGCAGAAGAGACCAACCCCCACCCCACTAAAACCTCCTTTCAGGTCATTGTAGAGAGCAATGAGGTCCCCCCTGAGCCTCCCCTTCTCCAGACTCAACCAGCCCAGTTCCCTCAGCCGTCCCTCAGCAGACATGTTTTCCAGAGCCTTCCCCAGCTCCGTTCCCTTCTCTGGACACGCTCCAGCCCCTCAAGGGCCTTTTGGCACTGAGGGGCCAGAACTGGACACAGCACTCCAGGTGGGGCCTCCCCAGTGCCCAGCACAGAGGGGCAATCAGTTCTCTGCTCCTGCTGGCCCCAACTTCTCCACAAAGGCCACGATGCCCTTGGCCCTCGTGCCCCCCTGGGCACACTCTGCCTCATATCCAGCTGCTGTCAAGCAACACCCCCAAGTCCCTTCCTGCTGAGCAGCTCTCCAGCCCCTCTGCCCCCAGCCTGGAGCGTTCCAGGGGGTTGTTGGGACCCAAGGGCAGGCCCTGACACTTGGCCTTATTGATCCAGCCTGTCCAGATCCCTCTGCAGAGCCTTCCTGCCCTCCAGCACATCCACACACCCAACGTGGTGTTGTCCATGAATTTCCTGAGGGGGCACTCGATCCCCTCATCCAGATCACCCATAACGATGTTAAACAGGAGCAGCCCCAATCCTGAGCCCTTGGGGACCCCACTAGTGACTGGCCCCACCTGGATTTCCTTCCATTCCCCACCGCTCCCTGGGCCATCAGACACTTTGTCACCCAGCAAACAGTTCCCCTGGGCAAGCCATGAGCAGCCAGTTTGTGCAGGAGATGCTGGGGGAGATGGTGCCAAAGGCTTTCTGGAATTCTGCAGAGACACATCCCCAGCCTTTCCCTCAGCTGCTGAGTGGGTCCTTTGTCAGAGAAGGAGATGAGGTTGGTCAGGCAGGACCTGCCCTTCCCAACCCCACGCTGTCTGGGCCTGATCCCCTGGTTGTCCTGCCCGTGCCATGGGATGGCACAGAGGAGGATCTGCTGCGTGGACTTTCCCGGTCCTGAGGTCAATGGGACAGGCCAGGAGTTGTCCAGATGCTCCTTTGGGCCCTTCCTGTGGATGGGCATCCCATTTGCTTGTTGCCAGTCAGCTGGGACTTGTGCAGTTCTGCAGCACTGCTGGGGAATGAGTGGCCATCTCTTTCTCCAGCTCCCTCAGGACTCTTGGGTGCATCCCATGTGGGCCCAGGCACTTGGGGGGTCTCATTGGCAGAGCAGGTCACTGACCATTTCCTCCTGGACTGTGGGGGCTTCACTCAGCTCCCCATCACCAGCTTCCAGCCAAAGCCTGCCTGCCAGGTGTCCAAGGGGTCAGTTCTGCTGCCCCCTCCTTCCTTACCCCACAATGGAAAACTCCCTCATTTTGTGTCACTCTGCCCCAGACCGCTCCGACCACCACCTCACCCACCACTCCCAGAATCATGGAATGCTTGGGCTTGGGAGGGGCCTTGAAGAGCATCTCAGCACCGTCAGAGTCAAGAATTCCTTCCTACTATCTCCTCCAACCCTTCCCTCGGTCCATCTGAAGCCACTGCCCCTCATCCTGTCACTCCAGGCCCTTGTCCAAACTCTCTCCGTCTTTCTTGTTGGCTCCCTTCAGGCACTGGAAGGCCACAATTAGGTCACCCCAAAGCCTTCTCTTCTCCAGGCTGAACAATCCCAGTTTTCTCAGCCCTGAGATATTTCTGAACCTCCCAGAATCCAGGGGCAATTGTGACCCTGCAAAACCTGCATTCAAGTGGTCCTTGTGAAACTGCAGGCTCTCCTGGAACCCAAGGATTCCTGGAACACTGCAGAGCTCATGGAACCAAGGGGCCACTGTCCCACTGCAGCTACTTCTGAAGCACAAGGGACCCTGGGACAATGGGAAATCTCCTAGAATCCAAAAGGGCATTTTGGGACTGCAGGGCCTCATGGAACTAAAGGACCCTTTAGAGACTGTGGAAGCTCATGGATTCCAGGGCCCATTGTGACCCTGCAGGGCCTTATGGCCCCAAAGGGACCTTGTTCCACTGCGGACCCTCATGGAACAAAAGGAACACCAAGACACTGCAAAACCTTGTACAATCAGGAGGCCATTAGGACACTGCAGGGCCTCATGGAACCAAGGGGTTATTGGGACATTGCGGAAACTCCTGGAATCAAGGGGCCATTGGGACACTACAGAGCCTCACTGAAATTCCTGGGGGTGGGGGGCAACAAGGGGGTGGGAGGGTCTCCTGGACCCCCAAAAACCCCACTTAGAGATGGGGGGTGTCTCCAAGGAACCTCCAAAGGTGAGGGGGTTGTGCCCACCATGGTCAACCCAACCTTGGCCAACCCAACCACGGCCAAGTCTTCAAGGCCAACTCTTCATTGTCAACCCAACACAGGAGGCATTAAAATGGACCTGGGGGGGGCAAAATTGGGGTGGGGGGGACCCCTGAATCCCCAAAAACCCACCTAGAGAGGGGGGGTGTCCCCAAGGAACCCCAAATGTGGGAGGGTTGTACTCACCATGGTCAACCCAACCATGGCCAACTCTTCGTGGTCAAAATGGCCAACCCAACTTGGGGTGTTGAGAGGAGCCAAAATTGGGGTGAGAAAGATGGATTTTTTGGGAGAGAAGATGGAATTTGGGAAGAAAGGGGGATTTTTAGGGAAAAAGGTGGATTTTTAGATGGAAAAGGTGGATTTTAGGGAAAAAAGTGGATTTTTTGGTGGGAGAAAAAGGTGGATTTTTTGGGAAGAAGGTAGAATTTTAGGTGGAACAGGTGGATTTTTCATGAAAAAGGTGGATTTTTGGTGGGAAAGGTGGATTTTTGGTGGGAAAGATGGGGTTTTTTGGGGAAAAATATGCTTTTTTTGGTGGGAAAGCTGCTTTTTTTGGTGGGAAAGCTGCTTTTTTGTGGAAAAGCAGCTCTTTTTGGGTGGAAAAGCTCCTTTTTTGTGGAAAATCTCCCTTTTTTTTGTAAAAAAGCTCCTTTTTTGGTGAAAAATCTGCTTTTTTTTGGAAAAGCTGCTTTTTTTAACGGGCAAACTGCTTTTCTCCACTGCAAGGCGAGCTTTCCTTGAATAAACTGATTTTGGGGAGGAGAAAAAACGCTTTTTTGGGGTGAAAACCCACTTTTTCATCATTATTTTTGTCATAAACCGCCCCCTTTTTTTTTTTTTTTTTGGCAAAACCCGCCATTTTGGGGTGGAAAACCTGATTTCCCTGGGGGTTTTTTGCAGGGGGCTTCACCTCTTGAAGACCACCTTGAGGTCCCTCCACTCAAGGAAGCTGCACATTTTGGGTTTCCGGGCCAGCACCACCTGCATGAGCTCCCAAAGCATCTTCTTCTTGTCCTTGTCGGCAGTGGCCAGGTACCATTTCTGCAGCCTCAGCTTCCCTTGGTGGCTGAACAGCAGCATGAACCGCATCTGGGGGGCTTGGGGGGGTCACTGGGGGAC
>NW_021937805.1:0-4182 GCF_001715985.3 Manacus vitellinus
CCCCAGCCCATCTTCCATCGCTCTGCTTCCTTTTCCTGCCCCTGCTCCCCCTCCGCTCCCTTCCCTCGGGCATTTTTATTAGGAATGTTCTTGCTGTTCTCACTGCCCAAGCATAAGCTGATCCCCAGGGGAGCCTGTGGAATGTAACCCCTCAAGCACTAAATTCCTTCCCCTGTGCCAAAGACACGGGTTTGTTGTTGCTGCCCCTCCCACCGAGCACCAGCTCCATCTCCTGCTCCTGCCCAGCGGCTTTGCAGAAATCCAGGGCTGGGTGTGGATTGGAGGCTGTGGCGAGGGACAGGATAAAGTTGCTTGGTTTCCACCCTTGGTGTCTCAGTGTTTGTGATCTGGGAAATTCTCAGGAACCTGGAACAATGGCAGATTATCTGTTGTTGTAAGCTATGTACCTGGAGATTGTTTTGATATGTGTTTAAATCGTCCTTGAATAAAACAACTGATAGAAAACAATGTAAAAAAAAAAAGGAAAAGGGAAAAATAAGAAAAAAGAAAATTTAAAAAAAGGGAGAAAAGAGAGAAAAAGGAGAAAAAAAAAGAGAAAAAAAGAAAGAAAAAACAGGATAAAAATGAGAAAAAAAAGAAAGAACAAATAAAAAAGAGAAAAAAAAGAAAAAAGAGAGAGAAAAAAGAGAATAAAAAGAGAGAAAAAAGAAAAAAGAAAGAAAAGAAAGAAAGGGAAAAGAGAAAATAAAAAAGAAAAACAAGAAACCCAACAAGTCCGATCCTCCCCCGCCGCAGGGACTACAACTCCCACAATGCCCCGCGCAGGCGGGGGGCGGGCAGGGGCCGTGTCCGCGCGCTGATTGGCTGCGGGGCGGGTCTGTAAAGGCGGAGGGCGCGCGGAGCGAGCGCCATTTTGGCCTCGTGGTCGGGAGTGAGGAGGACTCGCCTGCGGCCGCTGCACTTCGCTGGGTGAGTTGGCGGGGGGGCGGCGAGAGCGGGGTCTGGGGATCCCCTCGGGGGCTGCGGGGAGCGCGGGTGTGGGTGGAAAGGCTGGAGGGCTCGGGAGGGTTTAGCGGGGGGGTTCGAGGGTTTCCGGGAACGTTGTGAGGGGTCCCTGAAAGGACTCGGGGGGGAGGTTGAAGGTCCCTGGAGGGTTTTGGGCGGCTCTGATGGGAGTTTTGTTTTCTGAGAAGATTTGGGGTGTCCCAGGTGGGCTTTGGGGCTCTCTGGGGAGGTTTGGGGTTCCTGGGAGGCTTTGCGGGGACCTTGAGGCAGTTTTGGGGTCTCTGGGGGGTTTAAGGTGTCCCAGACGGTTTGGAGGGCCCGTGGGGGGGATTGGGGGTCCCTGAATAGGCTTGAGGGGTCCCAGGTGGGTTTTGCGGGTCACTGAGAGGGGTTGGGGGGTGCTGGGGAGGGATGAGATCTCTGAGGGGATTTGAAGGGACCTGGAGAAGGTTTTGATGGGTCGAAGGGGGATTTCAGAGGTTTTGAAAGGATTTTACAGGGTCCCCTAAAGCCCAGCAATGGGGTTCAAGGGGTCCCCCAGCCCCCAGGGGAGGGGTCCTAGGGATGCCCCCCAAAATCCAGAGGGGGAGATGTACCACAACCGGGTAAGGGGATCCCAGTGCCCCCAGTATATCCCAGTGACCTCCCAGTTACCCTCAGTATGGCCCAGTAACCCCCTCAGTGACCAGCCAGTGTGTCCCAGTGACCTTCCACTGCCCCCCAGTATGGCCCAGTGATCCTGCAGTGAGCACCCAGTAACCCCCAGTATGGCCCAGTAACCTGCCAGTGTCCCCCCGTGTGTCCTGGTATCCCCAGGTAACTCCCCAGTGCCCCCCACTGTGCCCCAGTTCCCCCCCAGTCCCTCCCAATGCCCTCTCAGAGGGCCCCTGAAAGCCTGGTGAGGGGGGGCACGGAGAAGGGGAAGCCTGGACAGTGGGGACCCCTGGGATCCCCTAGGACAACAAAGTGGAGAACCTGGAGAGGGGGAATTTCTGGGAATGCAGCATCCCGAAGGCGAGAATCAGAGGAGAAGGGAGCCTTGGGACCCCCAACACTCCCAGCATCTCTAGGTAGAACCCTCAGCATCCTAGACAGGAGAGACTCTCTGAACCCTAAAGGGGGGAAACCAGAGAAGGGGAAATCTTAGGAGAATTTTTTTGGGCTCATCTTCATATTTTAGAGTATTTTTTAGGTGAATCTCAACTTTTTTCAGTTTGGGGGGGCAGGAGTCTTCTCACTCTTTCTTATAGGCTTTTGCCTGAATGTTGATGATTTGGGTTTTTCTGGGCTAAATCTTGGTGTTTTGGAGGTTTTTATGGACACAGGATGCCCAGTGAGTTCTAGAGATGGACTTGGGCAGGAGGAACCCCCAAGCCAACGCGCTCAGCCCTTGTTTTCCCCCCATCAGGATTTGTCCTTCCCAAAGCTTGGTCGGATGGAGGAGGAGGCTGCGAGGAAGAGGAAGATGCCTTGGGCCCCCCAGGCAGGTGAGGAGGAAGTCAGTGTCCCTTTGGGCGGGTGTTGTGCTGGCTCTGTCAGCCCAGCATGGCCCCGGCTGCAGGACACCCCCGCTGGCGCCGCCGTCCTGCCGGGGCCGGAGTTGGGGGGATGTCCTTGGCCTTCCCTGTGGGCCGGAGGCAAATCCCCTGCCTGTCCTTCTTGCTTCCTGCCCCAGGCCCCGAGCTGAGGACGGAGAGCGCGGAGGACAAATCCCCCCGTGAGAGCCTGGTGGGAGAGGCCGTTTTGAAGGGCTCCCCGGCGCAGGAAGGCAGCGGGGAGGAAAAGGGCCGGAGATCCCCCCGCAGGAGGGGCTCCAAAGCCAGCCCAGGGTGCTCTGAGGAGGAAAGAGCCAGCCTGTGCTGGGAAGGCGGCCGGAGCTTGAGGGGGAGCTCTGAGCTGGTGGTCCCTGAGCAGCCTCCCAACCGTGACAAGCCCTTCAGGTGCTTGGAATGTGGGAAGAGGTTCAGGAAGAGCACAGACCTGCTCAGACACCAGCACATCCACACTGGGGAACGGCCCTACACGTGTGGGGAGTGTCTCAAGAGCTTCAACAGGAACTGCCACCTGATCCAACACCGTCGCATCCACACTGGGGAACGGCCGTACAATTGTGGGGAATGTGGGAAGAGCTTTAGGCAGAGCTCCACCCTCCGCACCCACCAGCTCATCCACACCGGGGAACGGCCCTACAAGTGCTTGGAATGTGGAAAGAGGTTTCAGACCAGCTCAGCTCTCCTCCTGCATGAGCGGACGCACACGGATGAGAGGCCCTTCCGCTGCACCGACTGCGGGAAGGGCTTCAAACTGAACTCCCACCTCGTCACCCACCGGCGCATCCACACCGGGGAGAGGCCCTACAAGTGTGGGGAGTGTGGGAAGAGCTTCACCGACAGCTCTGCCTTGACCAAACACCAACGGACCCACCAGTAAGAGAAGCCCTTCCAGTACCTCGAGTGCAGGAAGAACTTTGGCTGCTGCTTCCACCCCAAATGAAGCCCCTGATGCTGAGGCAACCCCTGAGACCAGTGACTGTCAGTCCATCCCTTTTGACGAGAAAAGACCAGTCCCCTTTCCCAAGGGCAGCTTCTTCCAACAGAACCCTTCTTGGGGGGTGTGTGGAGATTCCTGCCCTGGCTGGGGACCCCCCAAGGTCACTGCTGGAGGTTGAGAGCAGAGATCTCTCTCCATGAATGTTGGTCTGGGGGAGTTCCATCCAACCGTAATTAGGAATTACAGGTTTTGTGCCAGCTTGGGTAGAATTGCTTCAACAATTGCTTTAGTGTAGAGCACTGTCCTATCTTATGCCGTTCTCCTGGTAGTTTTAGTGTTTCTGTTGTGCCGTAAATAATTCTGATGAAGATCTTTTGTCTGATCATTTGGAACCCTAAATAAATTAATTTCTCTCAATAGATCTGGTTTACCATCATTTAACCTGGAGGACAAAAATGATTCAGTTACACCTCTGTAATTCCTCTAAACTGAAAGTGTTGGCATAATCCAAGGCTGAGATTGGATCCAGCACCCCACAGGAAGTTGGGAGCTCAGGGGGGCCACCCCCCTTTCCCAACCCCTCTGTGCCCAAAGACCCCAATGAGACCATCCGACCCACCAGACCACCCCCCCTTTTCCACCCTTCTCCCTGTTCCTTCCATATTCCCATTGTCCCCTCAATCCCCCATTTCCCCCCTGAACAGTTTTGGGGTCCCAACCCCCACT
>NW_021937806.1:0-7364 GCF_001715985.3 Manacus vitellinus
ATCTATCTTGCAATATGTAGCAAAAACAAGGAAGAACTCAGCTCTGATAATAGGGGATATCAGGCTGACTTGCTAAAAAGCACAATGGACCTTACAATTCGCTTGTGCCATGAAGTTACATTGTACCATACTCTGGCTGGTTTCACATCCTAATATGATTCCTTTCTCACGCCTCTATGCTCCATTGATCATCTAATTCAAAAGTACCCCCCTTACATTTGTTTAAATGTAAAATGAACCAAGGACAATTTTTGAGAGCTTTGCATTTAGATTTCATTAGTCTGAAGTAGTAAAATAAATGGTCTTGTGTGTATTTGTCTATATAGAATCATGGACTGGTTTGGGTTGGAAGGGACCTTAAAGGTCTTCTCATTCCACCCCCTGCCATGAGCAGGGACACCTTCCACTAGAGCAGGTTGATCCAGCCTGTCCTTGGACACTTGCAGGGATCCAGGGGCAGCCACAGCTTCTCTAGGAATTCCATCCCTGCCCGTCCCCACCCTCCCAAGGAAGGATTTCTTCCCAGTCTCCCATCTAACCCTGCTCTCTTTTAGTTGAAAAACCATTGCCCCTTGTCCTGTCCCTCCAGGCCCATATCAAAAGTCCCTCTCCCTCCTTTTTAGAAGCCCCCTTCCCTGGTGGGGTGTCTTCAGCTCCTCCCACGACCTGTGTGTGTCTGTATCTATCTTGTATCTGTCTATATTTATAGACAGGATATATTTTAATACATTTCTATCCATATATTTATACCTCGATATTTACACACTGTAAATATTAATGCACACCTGTCTACACAATGATGATAACTTTGTGTCCAGACCTACCCCTTCCATTCTGTAACCTTTTTGGGGGGTTTATTCCTTGGGATTTCCAGGGTCTCACTTTCAGTGGAGCAGATCTTTCCCACCTGGATCTTTGCTGCATCAACTTCAAGGTGGCCAATCTGAGCCACTGCAACCTGGCCCGTGCCAACCTGTGCTGTGCCAGCCTGGAGAGGGCTGACCTGTCAGGCTCTGTGCTGGATGGAAGAGCTGCTGCAGCTTGGGAGGGCTGGGCTTGTGTTAACAGAGAGGAGCTGGAACAAACAGAGTGGTGTAAAACATCGAGTTCTTAAATATATTCTAGAGTTGTTCTGGTTCCCAAAGCTTTTACACTTCCTCCCAGTAATGATTTAATGGGATTGACTCCCAAAGCAGAAATTAAAAGTGTCTTCTTGATTGTCTTTGGTGTTGTTCCTCTGGCTCTCAGAGACTCCTGTCTGTGCCAGTGTGCCAACCTGCCAGGGGTGAAGATGCTGCGCTCCAACGCAGAGGGAGCGTCCCTGAAAGGCTGCAACTCTGAGGACCCATCAGGCCTTCAAGCTCATCTGGAAGGTGAGAAGCTTTTGCCTTGTCAATCTGTGCCAACTGAAGCCTGTGTTTGTCCATTTCTATGGCCCGGAAAAGGTCCAGCTGTGGTTTGTCCAACCCTGAGAAGGGCCCACAAGGGCTGCACTGAGTCTGTGACCATCTCAGCCCCAAATCCCCTTGTCCTCCTCCAGTTCACACAGCTCTGAGGCAGCACCAGTGTGCAGCTGCTGTGTTTCTGACTGGTTTTCCTCACAGAACTCCTTTCTGTGTGTGTTCCAGGTGCCAACCTGAAAGGAGTGGCCATGGAGGGCAGTCAGATGACAGGAATGAACCTCCGAGTTGCAACGCTGAGAAACGCCAAACTAAAGAACTGAAACCTCAGGGGAGCAACGTTGGCAGGAACTGATTTGGAAGTGAGTTGGGATTCATTTTCCATCCTATTCCTTTCTATCCTATAGTCAGCTGGTAATTGGGGGGATTGGTGGCTTTTGGCTGACCTCTCCAGCTTCAGAGTACAATGGAGTTCAGGTAAATGGACTTCCAGTAAAGCTTTGAACAGAGTTCTGGGTGCATTCCATTGACACTTCTTCTTCTTTTCCCCTTCAGAATTGTGACCCAGCAGGTTGTGACCTCCAGGAAGCCAATTTGAGGGGCTCTGATGTGAAAGGAGCCATCTTTGAAGAGATGCTGACCCCCCTGCACATGTCCCAGAGCTTCAGATAGGGAAGAGAAAACGTCGGAGAGGAAGGAATCCAAACATTTGTTGTGACTCTCTTCACCTCCTCCCCTTCCTGAGTTAGAAGGAATGGTTATTAGACAACTTCCATTTGCAGTAGTGCCTAAGTAGACTCTTTCTGATCACTTTTGGGGAGGGAATTTTTGTTTCAGAGGTGGAGAGACAGAGTTTCTCCCTTTCTGAAGAGTGAGGAAGTGGGCTGGTTGTGAAACCAGAAAGTGGGGCTGGTTTGGGGGGGAGGGTTCAAGACTTTCATTGTTTAGCATTGCCTGACTTTGGAATGCATTTTAATTTCTAAAGCACAATATATGCAATTCTATTTGTTAGGTCTGTAGCTGCAATATGAATAGAAAATGTTATTGCTGTATAGTAGCAAAGAAAGTGGAGGTTTCCAGGTAGACAAGTGTCTTTACAGTCAGTGTCTTCATTCCAGCTGGGTGTTAATGCCAGGGGTGGTCACACAGTGCCCACAGGATGTGTTCAGGTCTCTGCCGGGGTGGAAACAGTGGGGAACTGTCCTCAGAGGTCCTAAATTGCTGTGGAGTAGTTGGAGTGTAGGTTTAGAGCAGCTTTATCCCCTCAAATGTGCAGAGGAAGCTGCTGCCCCTGCAGGGACCTGCCCAGAGCCCGGATTGAGTTCCCGCTTGGAGATCCCTGGGCAGAAATGGGATGTCTTAGTTAATGCTCTCCAAAGGAGTGTGAAATTGCACTCTCAATCCCAGCTGGGAAGAAAAATTCCCCTGCTTCCACATGTCCTGGCCACTCCAGACTGGAGTTCCTGTAGCTTTTTCCTTCTTTGTTGGGAATTCAATGGACAGAGGAAAGCACAGAAGTGTCCCCAAAACAGAGAGAAGTTCTGGGGCCACAGCACCTGCTCTCCCCCCTTATCTCATCCCTTCAGCAGATGAAGAAATGTTTTCCCTCAATGTACTGTGGAAATAGTCCCTGAAAGCATGGGCATAATCCCATTTGCCAGCCAGATCCACTTTGGGCTGCCTAAAGTGGTTGTAAAAGCATCTTGCCTGGGGCCAAGTGCCCCTTCCACACTTGCTTCATCTGTCTCAGTGTTTGTGATCTTGGGAATCCTCATGAACCTGGAACAATGCCAGATTATCTGTTGTCTTAAGATATGTACCTGGGGATTGTTTTGACCTGTGTTTAAATCTTCCTTGCAAATACAACTGATAGAAAACAATGTAAAAAAAAAAAAAGAAAAAGGGAAAAAAAAAAAAAAGAAGAAAAAAGAGAAAAAGGAGGAAAAAGAGGAAAAAAAGAACAGGAAAGAAATATGAAAAAAAGGAAATAAAATAGAAAAAGGGAAAGAAAAAATGGCGGGAATAGAAAGAAAAGAATAAAGAAAGAAAAGAGGAAAAAAAAGAAAAACTCAAAAGTGCAAGCAAATTGGCCGCGCCCGCTCGAAACACAAGTCCCAGAGTGCATCCACGCAGGGCGGTGGGCGTGGCAGAAGGCGGGCGGACGGGGCAGTGGCCGCGCGCTGATTGGCTGCAGCGGGGTCTGTGCAGGCGGTGCGCGCGCAGAGCGCCGCGTTGGCTGCCGGGAAGTCACGATGGCGCTGGGGCCTGCTTTTGTCTGTGAGACCGGGCGGGAGCGGGTGAGAGCGGGCTCTGGGGATCCCCTCGGGGGCTGCGGGGAGCGCGGCTGTGGGGGGAAAGGCCGGAGCGCTCGGGAGGGTTTAGCGCGGGGGTTCGGGGGTTCCCGAGAGGCAGAGCGCGGGATTGCAACCCTGTCGGGGGCCGCGGGGCCCGGGAGGCCTCCCAAGAACCCGGATGTTGGATTCGGGTCCTGAGAAATTCCTTCGGAAAAAAAATTCAAAACCACCCAACCAAAGAAAGAACCCTAAAAAAAGGAAAAATGAGAAAAAGGTGAAGGAAAAACTGCAAGGGCCAGGATGATTTTATTGCTTTGGTTCAGTTTTTCGTCGGTCTCCTCCTTCTCAGATTCTCTGCTCCCTTCCTTTACAGGAAGCTCTTCTGCTGTTCTGTGGTTTTGTGGTCCCTTAGGGGCTTTTAGGGGTACCGGAGGCGGTTTTAAGGTATCTCTGGGGGGGGTTGATGTCGTGAGGGGACTTCGGGAGGAGGTTGAAGGTCCCTGAAGGGGTTTGGGAGTCCGTGAGAGAGTTTTGGAGTCTCTGAGGGAACTGAGAAGTCCTGGAGAGCTTTGGGGGGGGTGTCTTTGAAGCAGTTTAGGGAGTTTCTAGGGGGATTTTGGGAGTCCCAGAGGGTTTTGAGGGTCACAAAGAGTGTCTTGGGGTAGACGTAGGGGGGTTCAGGACTCAACATGTCATGAGTGCTTGGCTACTCCTTTCCCCCAAGACTCATTGACCCCCAAATGTCCCCTAGCCGCCATTTTCCGCTTTAAGCCCTCCCACAGTCAGATCATTGACCCCCAAGACCCTTTTAACTCCCCCAAATTCACACAAAGCCCCTCAAAACCCCCCAAATCCCCATTGAACCGCCTCCCCAGATCCCCCCAAATCTCCCCAAGTCCCCACCTCAAATCCCTTCCAACCCCCCTCTAAGAGGGATCACCTTGCACCCTGGGACAGGAACACAGTGGGCTGTACTGGGGGCACTGGGCTGTACTGGGAGGGCACTGGGGGGGGCTCAGGTGTCCCAGGACAAGGTGGCCCAGCTCCAGGAGAGATCTGGGGAGCAGTGAGGAGGTACTGGTCTGTACTGGTCTCTGCTGGTCTGTACTGGTTTGTCCCCCCAATCCCCAAAGCCCCTCCCCAGCTCCCCCAGGACCCTCCCATACCCCAAAGCCCCCCAGGCCCCCCCAGGCCCCTGACTTGGTCCTGCTGCCCCTTGAGCATCTGCAGCTGCTGCAGAACCAGGCATTTCATCAGCAAATGTGCAGGTGACCCCAAGCTGGGGGTGTGTTGATGTGCTGGAAGGCAGGAGGGCTCTGCAGAGGGACCTGGCCCAGCTGGATCCATGGGCTGATTGCAAGGGGATGAGGTTCCAGCAGGCCAAGGGCTGGGTCCTGCCCTTTGGCCACAAGAAGCCCCGTCAGCCCCCCGGGCTGGGGCCAGAGTGTCTGGAGAGCAGGCAGGCAGGAAGGGAGCTGGGAGTGGGGATGGGCAGGAAGCTGAAGAGGAGGCAGAGCGTGCCCAGTGTAATGTTAGAAAAGCAGAAGAGGTTCTGGGATGGTTCTAGAAAGAGAAAGAAGCCCAGAGGCCAGTGCAAGCAGGCAGCCCTCAGCTTGCACCTGATGTCCCCTCCCTGCAGGTTCCTGTCCTTGAGCCCAGGCCCTGAGGTGAGGCTGAGAAGTGGCGCGGAGGTGAGCCCAGAGCTGTCCCTGAGGTGAGGCTGAGAATAAGTGCAAGGCAGAGGTGCTGCTGAGGAAGGAGAGCCCCATGATGGGGCAGAAGAAGCTGTGAGTGCCCATCCCCGAGCAGGTGCTGTGTCCATCCCCTGTGTGCCAGGTGAGCTGGGGCTTTGCTGCAGAGCTGCGGGCGCTGATTTGAGCGTCTCCAAGTGCTGAGATGGTGGGCACCCAGGAACACAAACTGTGCCTGGCCACGGAGCCTGCAAGGAGGAGCAGAGACAGCCCTGGCAGTGTGGGGGGCCAGGTTGTCCCTGTGCCTTCCCCTGCAGGCCCTGGCTGTCCCTGCTGGGCCCCTGTCCATCCCCATCAGGTCCCTGCCCGTCCCCCCGGGCTGAGCTCCCCCCAGGAAGTGCCGTGGAGCTGAAGCTGCTGCCATCCCCCCCTGCAGCCGCTGCCCCAGCCAAGGGAGCAGCAAAGGCAGGGCCAGGAGCAGAGGCAGCAGCAGGGGAGCCCTGGGGGGGCCGGGAAGCTCTTGTGTGGGGCAGGAAAGAGGCGCTGGGCACGAGGCCGGGGCTGTGCTGAGCAGGCCCAGCCCTCACATCCCCCCAGCCAACGCCTGTGGAGCTGTTTGGTTTCCTTGGGCACAGCCGGCCCTTGTGGAGGGCAGAGCGGGGCGATGCCGGAGCTGGGGGACCCCCGGGAGCCTGGAGAGGGGAGCACAGAGAGGGAGGAGCCCCGGGACCCCCTGGGCCTGAAAGGGGGGATGGAGAAGGGGAAGCCTGGACAGTGGGGACCCCTGGGATCACTGGGAGAATGAAGTGGAGAACCTGGAGAGGGGGAATGTTTAGGAACGTGGTACCCTGAAGGTGAGAGTCAGAGGAGAAGAAACCCTTAGGACCCCCAACACTCTCAGTGTTCCTAAGTGGGACCCAGCATCCCAGACACAGGAGACCCTCCAAACCCCACAGAGGAGAGACCAGAGAGGGGGAATTCCTGCGAGAGTTTTTTGGGCTGAATGTTCATAGTTTGGAGTATTTTTTGGCTGAACCTTAACATTTTGCTTTTTGGATGGAGTTCATCTTGCTATTTCTGGGTGGTTTTTTTCCTGAATCTGGGTGGTTTGGGTTTTTCTGGGCTGGATCTTGTTGTTTTGGAGGTTTTTATGGTCACAGGATGCCCGGTGAGTTCTAGAGATGGACTTGGGCAGGAGGAACCCCCAAGCCAACGCACTCAGCCCTTGTTTTCCCCCCATCAGGATTTGTCCTTCCCAAAGCTTGGGCGGATGGAGGAGGAGGCTGCGAGGAAGAGGAAGATGCCTTGGGCCCCCCAGGCAGGTGAGGAGGAAGTCAGTGTCCCTTTGGGCGGGTGTTGTGCTGGCTCTGTCAGCCCAGCATGGCCCCGGCTGCAGGACAACCCCGCTGGCGCCGCCGTCCTGCCGGGGCCGGAGTTGGGGGGATGTCCTTGGCCTTCCCTGTGGGCCGGAGGCAAATCCCCTGCCTGTCCTTCTTGCTTCCTGCCCCAGGCCCCGAGCTGAGGAGGGAGAGCCCGGAGGACAAATCCCCCCGTGAGACCCTGGTGGGAGAGGCCGTTTTGAAGGGCTCCCCGGCGCAGGAAGGCAGCGGGGAGGAAAAGGGCCGGAGATCCCCCCGCAGGAGGGGCTCCAAAGCCATCCCAGGGTGCTCTGAGGAGGAAAGAGCCAGCCTGTGCCGGGAAGGCGGCCGGAGCTTGAGGGGGAGCTCTGACCTGGTGGTCCCTGAGCAGCCTCCCAGCAGGGAGAAGCCCTTTAGATGCTTGGAATGTGGGAAGAGCTTCAGGAAGAGTGCCCACCTGATCCGGCACCAGCACATTCACACGGGGGAACGGCCCTACAAGTGTAGGGAATGTGGGAAGAGCTTCAGGGACAGCTCCACCCTCCACAAACACAAGCACATCCACACTGGGGAACGTCCCTACATGTGTTGGGAATGTGGAAAGAGCTTCAGTGACAGCTC
>NW_021937807.1:0-3500 GCF_001715985.3 Manacus vitellinus
TCACACATGGCACACTTGTAGATCAGCCTGGGGGGATAAACATACATGAACACACACAGGAACACACATGGACACCGTGTCACACATGGCACACTTGTAGATCAGCCTGGGGGGATAAACACATACATGTGTCATACATGTGTCATACATGGACACCGTGTCACACATGGCACACTTGTAGATCAGCCTGGGGACATACAGGGACATGTGTGACACATGGGGACACACATGGACACACATGGACACACAGGGACACCGTGTCACACATGGCACACTTGTAGATCAGCCTGGGGCATAAAAACATACATGAACACGTGTGTGACACACACAGGAACACACATGGACACCGTGTGACACTTGTAGCTCAGCCTGGGCACACACAGGGACACCCACAGGGGGTTGGCAGCCCAGGAAAAAACATGGGAAAAACATCGGGAAAAAATCTGGGAATCCTGAGGAAAACCCCCGGGAAAAACCCCGGGAAAAGCCCCAGGAAAACCCCTGGGGACACCCCTGGGAAAAACCTTGGGAACACCCCCTGGGAACCCCAGGAAAACCCCCAGGAACCCTGGGAAAAACCCTGGGAAAGTCCCAGGAACCCTGGGAACCCCAGGAAAACCTCTGGGAACCCCAGGAAAACCCTCAGGGACCCCGGGAAAACCCCCCAGGGAACCCTGGGAAAACCACCAGGAAAAGCCCTGGGAATCCCAGGAAAACCCCCCGGGGAACTCTGGGAGAACCACCAGGAAAAACCCCGGGAACTGGGTCAGACTCCCAGTCCCAACAATCCTGGAATTGTCCAGGTTGGAAAACCCCTCCGAGGTCCTTGAATCCCACCATTCCCTCCAGGTTCCCAATGGATCCCTGTCCCCAAGCGCCACATCCCCACATTCCCACGGATTCCCAGGACATTCCCACGGATTCCCAGGACACTCCCACGGGTTGTATCCCTGGACACCCCCATCCCAGCCCCCCGACCCCCGTTTCCATGCAGGAATTCCCCCCGATATCCAACCCCAACGTCCCCAGGGGGCCTCTCCCGTTTCTCCAGGACGATCCCTTGGAATGAGGGGATCCCGGGATTCCCGGGATTCCCTGGATTCCCACTCACTTGGACTGCTGGTTCCCGAATCCCGGGTGCTGGGTGTACACGTGGGCGTGGGCGCTCGGAGCCGACTTGAAGGCCATGGGACAGATGGGACACTTGTGGAAAACCTCGCAGTGGGAAGTCTGGATGTGGGATTTGATGGAATTCACCCCCCCGAAGACCACGGCGCAGCTGGGACACCTGGAATAATGGGAATGGGATACAGGCACAGCTGGGACACCTGGAATGGGAATGGGAACGGGATACAGGCACAGCTGGGGCACCTGGAATGGGAATGGGATACAGGTACAGCTGGGACACCTGGAATGGGAATGGGAACGGGATACAGGCACAGCTGGGACACCTGGAATGGGAATGGGATACAGGTACAGCTGGGACACCTGGAATGGGAATGGGAACGGGATACAGGCACAGCTGGGACACCTGGAATAACGGGAATGGGAATGGGAGAAAGGTACCAGGATGTCGGGGGGGACACCGGGATCCAACCCAGGGCTGGGATCTGGGAAAAGTCCCACAGACACCATGATCCAACCCAGGATCTGGGAAAACTCCCACAGCCAGTGGGATCCAAACCAGGATCTGGGAAAACTCCCACAGACACCAGGATCCAAAATAGGATCTGGGAAAAATCCCACAGAGACCAGGATCCAACCCAGGGCTGGGCCTGGGAAAATTCCACCAGCCAGGATCCAACCTGGTTCTGGGATCTGGGAAAACTCCACCAGACACCAGGATCCAAACCAGGATCTGGGAAAACTCCCACAGCCACCAGGATCCAACCCAGTGCCAGTCCCAAACTCCAGCCTGGATCATCCCAGCGCTGGCAGATCCCAAATTCCAGCAGGGATGGACCGCAGGCCTTGGATGCTTCCAGCTGGGATCGAGGCTGCCCAGGAAGCCCCAGGAGGACGGGAATTCCCATGGGATGAGAGCAGGGAAGGGGCAAAGGACGACGTTCACAGAGGGAAGAAGGAACCCGGATCCGCCCGGACGGGAAACGCGGCGGGTTCGAGGGGAAACCCGACGGATTCGGGGCCTCCCCCCAGGGAATCCCGGGATTTCGGGGCCGTACCTGTACCCCACCCTGCGGGAGAAGTGCAGGCAGGACTCCTTGAGGTGGGACTCGAAGTTGGCCAGCAGGAAGTTGCCGCCACATTCCGGGCAGACGTGCGGGGGGCGGCTGCGGTGCATGCGCTGGTGAGCGCTGAAGCTGCAGCGGTTGGACATGATCATGGGGCACGTGGAGCACACCTGGGATGGGGGGATTCCACGGGGTCAGCCCGCCCGGAACGGCGGGTTTGCCAGGGGTTACAGCCAGTTCCCATCATATCCCACCATATCCCACCATATCCCACCATCTCCCACCATCTCCCACTATATCCCACCATCTCCAGCCATCTCCCACCATATCCCACTATATCCCACCATATCCCACTGCCCAGGGGTTACAGCCAGCTCCCACCATATCCCACCATATCCCACTATATCCCACCAGCTCCCACCATCTCCCACCAGCTCCCACCATATCCCACTGCCCAGGGGTTACAGCCAGCTCCCACTATATCCCACTATATCCCACCATATCCCACCAGCTCCCACCATATCCCACTATATCCCACCAGCTCCCACCATATCCCACCATATCCCACTGCCTTCCCACCATCTCCCATCATATCCCACCATATCCCACCATCTCCCATCATATCCCATCATTTCCCACTATATCCCACTGCCCTCCCACCATCTCCCATCATCTCCCACCATCTCCCACCACATCCCACTGCCTCCCACCACCTCCCACCATCTTCCCATCATCTCCCACCATCCTCCCATCATCTCCCCGTCTTCCACCATCTCCCACTGCCTTCCCATCATGTCCCATCGCCTTCCCAGTGCCCTCCTACCACCTCCCACTGCCCTCCCACCACATTCCACTGCCTTCCCACCACCTCCCACTGTCTATTCCACCATCTCCCACTGCCCTTTCCCACCATCTTCCCCCCCTTCCCTACACACATCCCTCTGCTTGCCGGACGCTCCCGCCCTTGCTGCTCGCCCTAGCTTGCTGCTGCTGGAAATGCGCCGCCAGCCCGGCCTTGTCCTTGCACTGCTCCTTGCACTCCAGGCACCTGAAGCAGCTGTAGCTGCCCTGCTCCGACCCTCCCAGGGGCAGCACCGGCGGCTCCTGCGCCCCGTTGGCCACGCCGGGGCCCTCCTGGGCCACCCTCCCGGCGGGAAAGGAAGCCACGGGCACCAGGGGGGTGATGTCGGGCTGGCCCACCATCTGGTCCAGGGCGATGGGGCGCATGACCAGGTGGGAGCACTGCATGACCAGCCCCTTGTCCTTGTGCTCGCGGGCGTGCAGGAGGAGGCTGCACTTGTTGAAGAA
>NW_021937808.1:0-5797 GCF_001715985.3 Manacus vitellinus
ACCCCACCCGAGGGAGGTCCCCTGTCCCCCCAGGCCCCCAGACAGAGGCAGAGCCGCGGGGGTTCAGCATCACACGTGTATTTGCGTGTCCACAAACGTCACACGGCCCAGGGGACATCGGGGGGGGAACCTCTGGGGGGGCCCAGGGGTGATGAGGATGAGGATGATGCTGAGGAGGGAAGGAGGGGTCCATCCATCCATCCACATTCCATCCCCTGCTGTCCATCCAGAGCTCCTGGTGACCCTCCTGGGTGTCCCAGGGGTGGCAAAGGTGATGGTGACACCGAGCAGGACAAGAGAAATCCATGACCAGGTAAGAAGAGGTCCATCCCCAGGTCAGGAGAGGTCCATCCCCAGCTCAGCAAATGTCCATCCTCAGGTCAGCAAAGGTCCATCCATCCACATCCCATCCCCTGCTGTCCATCCAGACCTCCTGGTGACCACAGCTCTGACCCTCCTGGGTGTCCCAGGGGTGACAAAGGTGACAGTGACACCAAGTAGGATGAGAGAGTCCATCCCCAGGTGAGAAGAGGTCCATCCCAAGGACAGAAGAGTCCATCCCAAGGACAGCAAATGTCAGCAAAGGTCCATCCATCCACATTCCATCCCCTGCTGTCCATCCAAAGCTCCTCGTGACCACAGGTCTGACCCTCCTGGGTGTCCCAGGGGTGACAAAGGTGATGGTGACACCAAGCAGGACGAGAGAAATCCATGACCAGGTAAGAAGAGGTCCATCCCAAGGACAGCAAAGGTCCATCCCCAGCTCAGCAAAGGTCCATCTTCAGGTCAGGAGAGGTCCATCCATCCACATCCCATCCCCTGCTGTCCATCCAGAGCTCCTGGTGACCCTCCTGGGTGTCCCAGGGGTGACAAAGCTGATGGTGACACCGAGCAGGACAGAAGAGTCCATCCCCAGGTCAGGAGAGGTTCATCCCAAGGACAGGAGAGGTCCATCCCCAGCTCAGCAAAGGTCCATCCATCCACATCCCATCCCCTGCTGTCCATCCAGAGCTCCTGGGGACCCTTCTGGGTGTCCCAGGGGTGACCAAGATGATGGTGACACCAAGCAGGGTGAGAGAGTCCATCCCCAGGTGAGAAGAGGTTCATCCCCAGGTCAGGAAAGGTCCATCCCCAGCTCAGCTAAGGTCCATCCCCAGGTCAGGAGAGGTCCATCCATCCACATTCCATCCCCAGCTGTCCATCCAGAGCTCCTGGTGACCCTCCTGGGTGTCCCAGGGGTGACAAAGCTGACGGTGACACCGAGCAGGACGAGAGAATTCCATCCCTAGATCGGGCAAGGTCCATCCATGCTCCACATCCCATCCCCTGGTGTCCATCCAGAAGCCAGAGCAGCATCACTGGGGAAAGAGCCCCCCCCCAGAATTCCCAAATTCCGGCCGTTTCGGGACACGCACACCCCAAAAGAAAAAAATAAAAGGCAGTTTTGAAACACCAGTAACAAAGCAGAGATACAAACACCCCCCCATTCCCCATTCCTGGGTCGACTATTCCCAGGAAAAAAAAAAAAGGGGATTGAAATCCCAACACTTTAAATACAGCTTCATAAATATTAAATCCTGAAAAAAAAAAACAAAAAAAAGAAAAACAAAAAAAAGGAGCCTTGGGGTTGTTTTTTTTTTCAAATAAAAAAAACACAAGGAACCAATCTGAGCTGGGAAGGGAAGGGGAAAAAAAAGTGTCTAATATAGACAGTTATTCCAGGGAGAAAAGTGGGGGAATCTGCTGGGAGAAGGGGGGAAAAAAAAAACTCCAGCAGGATTGGAGAAGGGTTGGAGGAGCCCTTTGAGATCCAAACTCCTGCTCCACACCCCCCCAAGGTAAGGCCGTTCCACGTGGGCTTTTTGGAGCAAAAAAGGACATTTTTTTAAAAAATTAAAAATCAAAAAAAACCACCCCCAGCTTTTCCTTAAAAAAATACCAGAGAAGGGGGAGTTGGGAAGAGAAACTCTGGAATATCAACTAAAAAAAAAACTCCTTTTCTGCTCTACATTCGTCGCTCCCTTGAGGAAAATTCCCAGAGGAATCTTTATAAATTCCTGGGGTTTTTTTTTTCAGAGCTCTGTAAAAAAGAAAAAACAAAAAGAAGGGAAGTTTCCAACCTTGAAGAGTCACTTCATTCCTGTTTTTTTTTTTTGGTTTTTCTTGGGTTTTTTGCCTTTAAAAAAACAACCATTTGAAGTGAAAATAAAACGTCCGAGGTCTGCTCCGGGATCTGGGAGGCTCAGGGGGTGTCCAAAGGTATCCAGGGGTATCCAGAGGCACGTGGCAGCAGGAAAATCCCTCCTTCTGAACCCCAAAAATATGTTTTTTAAAAATCAAGCTTCCAAAAAAACACCTGGAAATTTTTGGGATTTCTGTCCCGTTTCGGCCTCGGGAGTTTTGGCTTCGCTCGGGATCCAGGTGGGATATCAAAAGGAGTTATAAAAACAGGGATGGGATTGGAGCTGGTGGGTTTGGTCCTGGTTTGGTGGTTTGGTTTTGGTGGGTTTTTTTTTAGGAAAAAACTTTTTAAAAAAAGTGCCCCTTCACCCTGCAAATCCCAGGAAGGGAGGAGCTTAAAAACTGGGGCTGGGAGAGATTCCCAAATCCTCCCTGATCCCAAAAATCCTGGGAGGTGGAGAAGGGAGGAGGGGGAGACAGGAGCTTTTCCTTGGGTTCTGCTCCTCCCCCTTCTCTCCCGTGGGATATTTCCTGGTGCAAACACTGGAAAAAAGAAAAAACAAAAACCTAAAACAAACCCTATTTTATTAATAAAATATCCTAAGAATTCCCGGACTTGCAGCACTAAAAAAAGGGCCAGGATTGAATTTGGGAGGAGCAATTAAATTAAAAAAAAAACCACCTGGTGGAAGATATAAAAGAAATCACGTTTTCTTCTGGCACTGAGGAGGCTCCAATGCCCTTTTTTCCCACTGGGAATTCCCCAGGGAGGGTTTTTTTCTCCCTGAAAAGTCAGATCCTTTTCCCAAGGGTTTCATGGAGCAGCTCCATCCTCCTCCTCCTCCTCTTCCCAGTGGGATTCCGAGGCAGGAGAATCCACAGGGTGGGATTGAGGAGACTTCCAGGTGCCCCTGGGGCTTGAACACCATCCCAGGTGTATCCAGGGCCTTCCAGCTTCCAGGATTTTGTCCGGAGAGTTTTAAAAAACCAAGAGGATGAAGGAGGGTTTGTGGGGACAAACCCGGGTCCATCGCGGCGCTGTCGGTGCAGATTCACTGGGGAGGGGGAAAACAGGGACAAGGTGAGCAGGGAAAACACCTCAGGGAAGGCATTCCCAAAAATTCTCTGCCCTGGGAAAGGAGTGGAGGGGGTGCTGAGGTTTTATTTACCCCCCCCTCAGTCCCATCTGGAATAAAAGTGGAGAGGAGATGAGCCTGGGAAGAGTCACCCCGGGTGTTCCAGAGCCCACCTGGGATCCCACTGGAGACACCTCTGGGATGTGGAGAACCCCCTGTTCCTGTCCCACCATCAGCACAATTCCAGGGCTTGTGATCCCATTGGAGAATCCCCCATTCCTGTCCCACCATTCCCAGGGCTTGGGATCCCACTGGAGACACCTCTGGAATGTGGAGAACCCCCTGTTCCTGTCCCATCACTCCCAGGGCTTGTGATCCCACTGGAGAATCCCCCATTCCTATCCCAGCACTCCCAGGGCTTGGGATCCCACTGGAGACACCTCTGGAATGTGGAGAACCCCCTGTTCCTGTCCCATCACCAACACAATTCCAGGCCTTCAGGAATGAGGGAATTCCCTGCTTTTTATCCAATCCCAGGTTTTCTCTGATTCCTCCCCCCTTTTATCTGATTCCCAAATCCACTTTTGGGGCAGCAGATCCCCCCCCAGGAGCAGGGAGGTGGATTTGGGGAGGGGTGAAGAGCTGCTCCTGCCCCGCTCCCAATTCCGTGTTCCCAACGGGACAGGGATCACACCAGTCCCCAAAATCCTCCCTCCTGATCCATCCCAGGGCTGCCTTTTCCCTCTGGGAATACTCACAAAGCTGATCTCTGTCTCCTGCAGGTCCTGGAGCTGCTCCCTCAGCTCCAGGGAGCGCTCGGGGATGGAGGGGCCGGGGGAGCCGCTGGGGAAACAGAAGGGGGGGGACACCTGTAAAGCAGGTTTTAAAGGTCAATAAACCACAGATCCAGGGCCCCCTGCTCTTCCCAGCCACGGGAATATCCCGGCACAGCAATCCTTGGGCAAAATTTTAGGTGGAGGAAGCCAAAAAACCATCTAAAAAATCAAAAAAACACTTAAATAATCCAAAAAATCAGCCCTCCGGGTCTAAAAACGAGCCCGGGGTGGTGTTTTCCAGAAGGTTCCATGAGCTTTGCAGAAGGTTCCAGGCAATTCCAGGATGTTTGGGAGCTGTGGGAGCTCAGTGCTGAGCCCTCCTGGAGTCCCAGAAGATCCCAACCCTCTGGAAAGGTCACACCTTGAATCCCATCACACAAATTTTGGCACCGAAACCTCGCCGGACCAGCGCGAGCTCCCCGCCGTTCCGGGCCAAATTAACTCCAAATAATCAACAATATTTTGTTAATTAGATTAAAATTAACGAGATTAAAAGCACAAGTCCCCCAGGGAAGCAGAAGCCACCCAGCAAGAAGCAGCAGGAACCTGACAAGGACAACTCAGGGATGGGGACAGGGACGTTCCCACTTGGGAACACTCCGGAACCCCCCACGCACGGCCCCTGGCCCAGAACATTCCAGAGGGAATCCAAAGGCTTGGGAAGGAGCCAAGGAGTTCCATCCTCACCTGTTGGCAGGGGAATTGAGGCCCCCACTGCCCAGGGAGGACGTGGACAGGGTGGTGGCCACCGAGTCGCTGTTGGCTTCGTCCACGGGCAGAGTCCGGGGCAGGAGATCCGGGCGGCCGAGGTGGGATCCTAAAAGATGTTCCAGCAGAATTCCAGGGATTAGGATCCCACTGGAGACACCCCAGGAACCTGGAGAACCCCCTGTTCCTGTCCCACCACTCCCAGGGCTTGGGATCCCACTGGAGACACTCCAGGAACCTGGAGAGTCCCTTATTCCTGTCCCACAACTTCCAGAGCTTGGGATCCCATTGGAGACACCTCTGGAATGTGGAGAACCCCCTGTTCCTGTCCCACCACCAGCACAATTCCAGGGCTTGGCATCCCACTGGAGAACCCCCTGTTCCTGTCCCACCACTCCCAGGGCTCAGGATCCCACTGGAGAGACCTATGGAATGTGGAGAGCCCCCTGTTCCTGTCCCACCACCAGCACAATTCCAGGGATCAGGATCCCACTGGAGACACCCCAGGAACTTGGAGAACCCCTTATTCCTGTCCCACAACTTCCAGAGCTTGGGATCCCACTGGAAACAAACCAGTAATCCCCCTGTTCCTGTCCCACCACCAGCACAATTCCAGGGCTTGGGATCCCATTGGAAACACCTCTGGAATGTGGAGAACCCCCTGTTCCTGTCCCAGCACTCCCAGAACCCAAACAATCGTATTTTTTCCCTGTTTTCTCCGCCCAGCTCCGCAGGCAGGCAGCTCCAATGGGATAAAAAGCTGGAAAACGAGGGATTTTTGGGATTTTTCCCAACCTTGCTCCACGTCTGCCTCGGTGGTCACTTGTGCTTTGGGGTCGGAGCCCCCGTGGAGCTGGGCTGGGATCCCCCCCGGGCAGCTCCGTCTGGGAATGGCGGGGCCGCTCCGGCTCTTCTTGGAAGGGGAGGCTTTCACTGCCAGGGAGAAACAGATTGGAATAGTTTACATTTTTTTTTTTAATATTTAATTTTTTAAAG
>NW_021937809.1:0-1900 GCF_001715985.3 Manacus vitellinus
CCACTTTAACCCTCTCCCTCTTCCCTCCCCCAGGCTGGAGCAGGACCCCCCCCCTCCTCCTCCTCCTCCTCCCTCCTCCGACCCCTCTCCCTACGGGAAGTGCTCCCGGACCTTCATCTCCTTCAGCGACGACGAGACCTTCGAGCGCTTCTTCCCGAAATCCAAACCGCCGCGGCTGCCGGTGCGGGAGCTGTGCCCGGTGACCCACCGGCCGGCCCTGTACCGGGACCCCGTCACCGACATCCCCTACTCCAGCATCCGGGCCTTCCGCATCATCCGCGAGGCCTACAAGAAGTACATCACGGCCCACGGCCTGCCCGGAGCCTCCCTGGGAATTCCGGCGCCTCCCGAGCCCGGAGCCGCCCCCGGAGGAGCCGCCGCGGCCGCGGCCCGGCCGCCGAAGCGCAGAAAATTCGTCATAAACCAGAGCTTCCCAGCGCCTGAGCCCGGGGAACGGCGGGAGAATGGCGGGAGAACGGTGGGAGAACGGTGGGAGAATGGTGGGATAATGGTGGGATAACGGTGGGATAATGGTGGGGAGGGAGCAGGAGAATGACCAGGATGGAAACGGGATAAAACCGGGATAGCGCTGGGGATGGCAGGGATGGGAGAGGGATAACAGCCGGGATAGAAATGGGATAGAAACAGGATAGAAACAGGATAACACCAGGGGATGGCAGGGATGGGAGTGGGATAACAGCCGGGATAGAAGCGGGATAAAACCAGGATAGCGTCAGGGGATGGCAGGGGTGGGAATGGGATAAGAGCTGGGATAGAAATGGGATAGAAACAGGATAAAAACAGGATAACACCAGGGGATGGCGGGGATGGGAGTGGGATAACAGCTGGGATAGAAAGGAGATAGAACCAGGATAAAAACAGGATAACACCAGGGGATGGCAGGGATGGGAGTGGGATAACAGCCGGGATAGAAGCGGGGTACAACCAGGATAACAGCGGGGATGGGAGCGGGATACAGTCGGGATAGCAACGGGATAGAAATGGGATAAAACCGGGATATTACTGGGATAATGCCGGGGGACGGCAGGGATGGGAGCGGGACACAGCTGGGATAACGTTGGGATAGAAATGGGATAAAACCGGGATAAAACCAGGATAACACCGGGATACAGCAGGGATAGAAACACACTGGATAAAACCAGGATAAGACAGGGACACTACTGGGATACACCTGGGATCCCACTGGGATGCACCTGGGATGGATTGGGGACATGGGGGGTCCCGGCCCCCCCGGCAGCGGCGCTTCCTTGGGTTTATCCCGTTCCAGGGGCTTGTTTTCCCTGGGGGGGGGGGGTTATCCCGTTCCAGGGGCTTGTTTTCCCTTGGGGGGTTTATCCCGTGACAGGGTTCCAGATTTTTGTAGGTAAAAAAATAGGAATAAATGGAAGTTTTGGCAGAAGGGAAGTGCGAGGTTTGTTTGGGGTCGGCGGTGGGAGACCCTACAGTAAACACGGGGGGTGGGGTCAGGGTTCTCCTGGGGATCCTAAACAAGGGAGGGGGTGGGATTCCCTGTTTTCCTGGGATTCCCTGTTTCCCTGGGATTCTCTGTTTTCCAGGAGACCCTACAATAGATGTGGAGGGGGGTGTTTTCCGGGAGACCCTACAATAAACACGGGGTGTGGGATCCCCTGTTTTCCCAGAGATCCTGCAGGAAGCGTGGGGTGTTTTTTTTTGAGGAGACCCTACAATAAACAGGGGCTGTGTGGGATCCCCTGTTTTCCAGGAGACCCTACAATAAACAAGCAGTTCGTGGGATCCCCAGTTTTCCAGGAGACCCTACAACAAATGGGGGGAACTCTCCCGTTTTCCAGGAGACCCTACAGTAAACACAGGGCGTGTGGGAACCCCTGTATTCCAGGAGACCCTACAATAAACACAC
>NW_021937810.1:0-1184 GCF_001715985.3 Manacus vitellinus
GAAAACCGGGAATGCCGCGGGAAAACCGGGAATGCGGGCGGGGCGAGGGGCGGGGAGAGAGAGATCGGACCCGACCCACCCCTTAAATCCCGGGAATTGAGGGGGGGGGCGCAGGGACCGGGAGGGAGGTTTGGGATGACCTCCAGGAGTGTCCCCCATCTGGGCAGGAATTCGGGGGGGATCCCGGGAACTGGGGGGGAAAGAGAACCCCAGGAATTGATGGGGGGAATCCCTGGGATTGGGGGGAAAGGGAATCCCAGGAATTGGTGGAGAGGCCCAGGGATTGGGGGGAAGGGGGGCCTAGACCTGACCCCCACACACTCCAAAGAGCTTTGGGAGCGCCCCTGAGTCCCCTCCAGGCAGGAACTGGGGGGAGGAATCCCAGGAATTCCCAGACCTGACCCCCCCACACTTTTCTCTCCCCCCAGGCCGGAAGCAGAAGAAAACCTAAACCAACCCCCCAGGAACGGGAGATCTCTGGGAATGTTGGAAATAAAGCTGGAAAGACACGGATCTGAGACCCCTTTGGGGCAGGATTGTGCCACACGGGATTTTCGGGGTGTTTGTATCCAGGGAATCGGGCATGGGGGGAGCGACACCCCAAAAAGGCACCAGGTGGAGGCAGGAAAACCCCGGGATCCCCCAGATCCCCCTTTTCCCAGCAGCTCCCACAGCTCCAGGTGTCCAGGCTGGGAATTCCCGGGGGGATTTGGGGCCAGGGGATTTGGGGCCAGGGAGGGTCACGTCGGTGGCAGCGCCGGGGGCTCGTCCTCGTCCGAGTCGAACTCGGCGTTGCCGTCCTTGACCCACTTCCCGCAGGGATCCTGGATCCACCCGGAGCTGGGGACGGAGGGACCAGTCAGGGGGGCTCGGCTGGGCCTGGCCGGGCTCGGCTGGGGGCATTTGGGCTCAGTTTTGGGGCATTTGGGGCTCAGTTTGGGCTAATTTGGGGGCTCAGTTTAGGCTCAGTTTGGGCTCATTTGGGGGCTCAGTTTAGGCTCAGTTTAGGTTCAGTTTGGGGCTCAGTTTAGGCTCAGTTTGGGCTCATTTTGGGGGCTCAGTTAAGGCTCAGTCTGGGCTCAGTTTTGGCTCAGTTTGGGCTCCCTTTGGGCTTGTTCAGGACTCAATTTGGGCTCAGTTTGGGGCTCACTTTAGGCTCACTCTGGGCTCGGTTTGGGCTCATT
>NW_021937811.1:0-1055 GCF_001715985.3 Manacus vitellinus
ATGAGGATGGAGACGTGGATGGGATGGGGACAGGGATGGGGGTCTGAGGTGACACCGCTGTGTCCCCACAGCCCCGGGGATTCCGGAGCATCCCAGAGGATCCCAGAGGGTCCCTCATCCCCCCGGGAAGGGCCCCGGCTGGGCCCACGACCCCTCACCAGGACCCCCCGGGCGGCCGCACTGCGGGACACAGAGGATGAGATCTTCACCTTGTGACACTGGGAACACTGGGAATGGGACAGAGCTGCTCCTGGTGACACTGGGAACGCTGGGAATGGGACAGATCTTCACCTTGTGACACTGGGAACGCTGGGAATGGGACAGATCTGCTCCTGGTGACAGCAGGAACGGGACAGCAGGGACACTGGGATGTGACACTGGGAAAACCTGGGATGTGGCACCAGGGAAACATGGAGTGTCACGTCGAGGACACCGGGATGTGGCACCAGGAAAACCTGAGATGTGGCACTGGGGACACTGGGAATGGGACGTCAGGGACACCAGGATGTGACACCAGCGACATCACGGAGGTGGCACCAG
Organism: Manacus vitellinus; assembly: GCF_001715985.3. Lineage (NCBI taxonomy): Eukaryota > Metazoa > Chordata > Aves > Passeriformes > Pipridae > Manacus > Manacus vitellinus. The sequence continues at coordinate 541 of NW_021937811.1, forward strand.
GAAAACTTGGGATGTGGCACCAGGGACACTGGGAACAGGACATCAGGGACACCTGGGATGGGACACTGGGGACACCCGGGGTGTCCCATTCCTGCCAGGAGAGGCTGGAATTGGTCCTTGAGGGGAATCCAAAGGTCCTGGGACAGCATGGACACGGAACTGGGAACACTTCCCACCCCATTCCCACATCCCTCCCACCAGCTCCAGGAGCTCCAGGATCCCCTTCTCCCCAATCCCAGCGCCAGGAGAGGCTGGAATTGGGCACTTTCCTAGTCCTTGAGGGGAATCCAAAGGTCCTGGGACAGCAGGAGCCAGGTGGACACTTCCCACCCCATTCCCACACCCCTCCCACCAGCTCCAGGATCCCCTTTTCCCCAAATCCCAGGGGGGGCAGGAATTTGAGCCCCGCTTTGGCCTTTTCCTTGGAAAATAAATTAATAAATTAACACACACACACCCCCCCTCAGGAAAACCTTTTCCTGAGGAAAAAGAAGGAAAACAAACCGGGATTTTCC
>NW_021937812.1:0-5848 GCF_001715985.3 Manacus vitellinus
CATCCCCCCCATTCCATCACCCCTTTCCATATCCCCCAAAATTCCATCTCCCCTTTCCACATCCCCCCCATCCCATGACCCCTTTCCATATCCCCCCATTCCATCACCCCTTTCCACATCCCCCCCATTCCACGACCCCTTTTCCATATCCCCCCAATCCATCACCCCTTTCCAACATCCCCCCCATTCGCATCACCACCTTCCATATCCCCCCATTCCATCACCCCTTTCATATCGCCCCCCCACCCATGACCCCTAATGTTTCCCACCCCGTGACCCCCTAAATCCCCCTATGCCCCCCTTCCTCGCCCCCCAACCCCCATTCTGGGGTTCTCCAACCCTCAGCCTTGTTGCAGTTTCCCCGTAGCCCCTCATGGTGCTCAGGATCAGCTCCAACGTCCGCTGGGGGGGGGTCCGGGGTCCTGAGCCCCCTCAGCCCCCCGGGGGGTTCCATTGGGGTGGGGTGGGTTGCGAGGTCCCTGGAGGCCCTCACAGAAATAAATTGCCTGGAAAAAGGGAGGGCAGCATAAGACTCGGGGGGGTTGGTGCCCCCTTCCCATTTTAGGGCCCCCCCAGGGTTCATTGCCCCTCTGGGGTTTTAGTGGCCCCCCAGTGGATGTCAGTAGCCCCCTGTAAGGGTGTTGGTGGCCCCCCCAGCGCTCAAAATGGCCTCTTGATGAGGGTTCTGGGGGGGGTGTTCTCTACCATCAACACAAAGCTCCGCTCTCCTTCCCGCACTCGGGCTCTGATTGGCTGCTGCCTGGTGAGGGCGTGGCCTCCCGAGCCCCCTCCACCTGGGCTGGGACCCCAAAAATTGGGGAGGGGGGGAGCAGAGGGGGGGGTGAGAGGGACCCGCCACCAGCACCCGAAACAGCACCCAAAAATCAGCACCCAGCACCCAAAATATCACCCAAAATTAGCACCCAGCACCCAAAATCAGCACCCAAAATTAGCACCCAAAATTAGCACCCAGCACCCAAAATCAGCACCCAAGATCAGCACCCAAAATTAGCACCCAGCACCCAAAATAGCACCCAAAATTAGCACCCAGCACCTGAAATCAGCACCCAAAATAGCACCCAGCACCCGAAATCAGCACCCCAGAATAACAGCTCAAAATTAGCACCCGAAATTAGCGTCCCAAAATCATCACCAGCGTCCCAAAATCATCACCAGCACCCCAAAATCAGCACCCGAGATCAGCACCTCAAAGTCAGCGAGGGGCAGGGAGTGAGACCCCCCCAACTGTGTGAGACCCCCCCCATTTCCAGTGAGGGGCAGGGAGTGAGACCCTCAATTGTGAGACCCCTGATCCCAGGAATGGGCAGGGACTGAGACCCCCAATCCCATAAAGGAGCAGGGAATGAGATCCCCAATCCCACCAAGGAGCAGGGAATGAGATCCCCAATCCCATCAGGGAGCAGGGAATGAGATCCCCAATCCCAAATCCCATCAGGGAGCAGGGACTGGGACCCCCAATCCCATCAGGGAGCAGGGAATGGGACCCCCAATCCCATCAAGGAGCAGGGAATGAAATCCCCAATCCCAAATCCCATCAAGGAGCAGGGAATGGGATCCCCAATCCCATCAAGGAGCAGGGACTGGGACCCCCAATCCCATCAGGGAGCAGGGAATGAGATCCCCAATCCCACCAAGGAGCAGGGAATGAGATCCCCAATCCCATCAGGGAGCAGGGAATGAGATCCCCAATCCCAAATCCCATCAGGGAGCAGGGACTGGGACCCCCAATCCCACCAAGGAGCAGGGACTGGGACCCCCCAGCCGGCCTGCCGCCCCCCCAGCCCATCCCTGAGGGATCCCTGCCCCTGTTTCCCCCTTCCTCCCCATTCCCATCCCATCCTTCCCCCTCCTTTCCCTACCTTTCGCGACCACTTTTACCCGCCGGGCGCCGCTCCGGCGGCCTCGGGCGCTCGGGAATTGCCCTCCTGGAGGCCGAATCCTGGTTGGAAGAGCATCCGAGTCCCAGGTGGACGAGGCGTTGGGAGTTCACGTCGTCCTCGGGATCCACCTCCGCCGGCCCGGAGCCTCCTCAGATCAGCACCCGAGGCTCCCACTGCGAGACGGAAAAAAGGACGGGAAAAACGCGGGTGTTCGGGATTCATCCCGACATTCCGAGGTATTGGATTCGGGTTGGGATCATCCGGACATCCCGGTGGGGTCCTTGGGATTTCATCCGAGGGCTTGGGATTTCATCCGAGCATCCGGGGTTTGGTTCATTCCCGACATCCCGAGGGTTTGGGATTCATCCCGACATTCCGAGGGTTTGGGATTCATCCCGACATTCCACGGGTTTGGGATTCGGGTTTGGGATTTATCCCGACATCCCGGGGGTTTCGGATTCATCCCGACATCCTGCGGGTTTGGGATGCGGGTTTGGGATTTATCCCGACATCCCGAGGGTTTGGGATTCATCCCGACATTCCGAGGGTTTGGGATTCATCCCGACATTCCACGGGTTTGGGATTCGGGTTTGGGATTTATCCCGACATCCCGGGGGTTTCGGATTCATCCCGACATCCTGCGGGTTTGGGATGCGGGTTTGGGATTTATCCCGACATCCCGAGGGTTTGGGATTCATCCCGACATCCCGGGGGTTTGGGATTCATCCCGAGGGCTTGGGATTCGGGTCTGGGATTCATCCTGACATCCCACGGATTTGGGATTCGGGTTTGGGATTTATCCCGACATTCCACAGGTTTGGGAGATTTAGCACCCAGCACTCAAAAACAGCACCCAAAACCAGCACCCGAAACAGCACCCAAAATTAGCACCCAGTACCCAAAATATCACCCAAAATCAGGACCCAGTACCCAAAATATCACCCAAAATTAGCACCCAGCACCCAAAAACAGCACCCAAAAACAGCACCCAAAAACAGCACCCAAAATCAGCACCCAGCACCCGAAATCAGCACCCGAAATATCACCCAGCACCCAAAACAGCACCCAAAACAGCACCCAAAATTAGCACCCAAAACAGCACCCAAAATCATCCCCAGCACCCAAAATCCTCCCCAGCACCCGAAATCCTCCCCAGCACCCGAAATCCTCCCCGGCACCCCAAAGTGAGCCCCCGGGCCCAGCGCCGGGGGTGCCGGAGGTTCCATCCCGGCCTCACCGTCCTCCAGCGCGGCCTCGGCCACGCCCTGGGAGCCGCAGGATTTCGGGAGCAGCGGGAGCTGGGTGGGGATGTCCGGGATGGGAGCGGGAAGGGCTGGGATGGCTCCGCCGGGAAGGAGGGAGGAAGGGCCCGGGATTTCCTCGCCCTCCTCCTCCTCCTCCTCCTCCCCCTCGCTGCCCACCGGCTCCTCCTCCAGAGATTCCTCCTCCAGGGGCTTCTCCCGGCCCAGGAGAGCCGCGGGATCGCTGTCGGCTGCGGGAGGGGAGGGATGAGCTCCAGGGGACAGGGAAAGGGAGGGATGAGCTCCAGGGGACAGGGAAAAGGGAGGGATGGGACAGGGAAAGGGAGGGATGAGCTCCAGGGGACAGGGAAAAGGGAGGGACGAGCTCCAGGGGACAGGGAAAAGGGAGGGATGGGACAGGGAAAAGGGAGGGATGGGACAGGGAAAAGGGAGGAATGGGACAGGGAAAAGGGAGGGATGGGACAGGGAAAAGGGAGGGACGAGCTCCAGGGGACAGGGAAAAGGGAGGGATGAGCTCCAGGGGACAGGGAAAGGGAGGGATGAGCTCCAGGGGACAGGGAAAAGGGAGGAATGAGCTCCAGGGGAGAGGGAAAAGACAGGGATCAGCTCCAGGGGACAGGGAAAAGGGAAGGATGAGCTCCATGTGTGATGGGAAAGGGAGGGATGAGCTCCAGGTGCCATCCCTGGCAGAGCAAAGGGAGGGAGGAGTTCCATGGGACAGGGAAGGGGGAGGGCTGACCCCGTGTCCCCCCCCCCAGGTGACAGGGGAGGGGACAGGGGAGGTGGCAGCAGGGACAATCCTCACCCGAGGAACAATCCTCCGGCTCCAGCTCGGCTCCGGAGCCCCGGGACAGCTCCGGGGACACGTCGGGGTCCTGCAGCACCAGCCTGGGGCACAGAGGGGGGCTGGGGAGGAGGTGGGAGCAGGGGGGGACACCCCCAGGGGGGAGACCCTCCCCAAACACGGCCAGGGACAGGGAGGGAGACCCCCCAAATCCAGGGAAGGGCAAGGGATGAGAGCCCTGAGCCCAGCAAGGGGCAGCTCCCCTGCTCTCCCTGACCTGCTCCCGGCTGGAATCAGGGGGCTCACTCCCTCAGATCGGGAGCCAGAGCCCTGAGAGACACCCCCGTGTCCCCCAGGGACCAGGGAGGAGTCCTGAACCCATCCCAACCCCCCTCGGGATCCCGGGAGGACCCCTAACCCCACCCCAACCACCCTGTGGATCCTCCAGGCTCACACCCCCAATCCCAGCGAGGGAAGCAGGAACCCCGGGATGGCACAGAGCAGATCCCCAGAGCCCTGAGAGCCCCCCCACGTCCCCAAACGACCAGGAGGGACCCCTGTCGCCCTTCCCACCCCCTGTGGAGCCCCCAGCCCCCCGGAGCAGGCCCCTCACCCGTGGGGGCCGTGCCGAGGGGGCTCTGCCGTCCGGCGCTTCGGGGGGAAGGTGGCTTCCTGGTGAAATCTGCCTGCCTCCTCCAGGCAGCTCCAATCCACCTTGCCAGGCCCAGAGACCCCCATCAGCTCCCCAAGGGGGCGCCCTGCCCCCCCCCCCCCCCAGGAAGAGCCCCTTTCCCATCCCATCCCCGTGGAGACCGTCACGTGTTTTCTCCGAGGACGTCAGGGGCACGCTCGTGATTTGGGGTCCCAGCTCGAGGTGCAGGATGAGTGAAAGGCGCCCTCTTTATCTGGCGAAAGGGATGCCAGGAGGGAGCAGGGAGGTCAGGGCCCAGCAGAGTCTCCCTGCCACGGTAGTAATCCCACGGAGTGCGCCATGCCTGAAGTGCGGGTCGGGGTTGGAGCATCACGGGGGATCTGGAAGGGCTGGTCGAGCCTGCCTGAGGGCTGGGTGTCCTAAGGTCCCTTCAACCGGGACCATTCCGATGGTTTAGATTGAATTTAGGGACTAAAATCTTTCCCTATGAGGGAGGCACAGGCTGCCCAGGGAAGCTGTGGCTGCCCCATCCCTGGAAGTGCCCAAGGACATTTTGGATGGAGCTCTGAACAATCCAGCTGGAGCTCCGAGCAACCTGGTCTAGCAGGAGGTGTCCCTGCCCTTGGCCTGGGTGACCTTTAAGGTCCCTCCCACCCCGAGTCACCCCTCAATCCCAGGATTCCCCATCCCTACCCCTCAATCCCAGGGTTCCCCATCCCTACCCGTGGCCACGGAGCGGATGAGCACCGAGTTGAGCTTGAGGACGGGGCTGAAGGTCTGTTTGTTGTCCGAGGAGCCCAGCGCCGTCTTGCTGTGGCACTTGAGCACCAGCTTCTCATCCTGCTTCTGCAGCAGCACCAGCAGGTCCTCCAGGAGCAGCACGTGCAGGTCTGGGGGCGGCAGAAGGGACACAAAGTGGTGGGATCGTGGTGGGATCACCCGGGGCCGTGCCCGTGAGCCGAGCGGGGCCTCCCTCCTCGCGGGGGAAAAGGGGGGAGAAAGGGGGTCCTTTCTCCTGGAAATGAAACACCCCCGTCCCTGAGGACGCCAAGGGGGATCTCCCAGTGCTCCCAGTGCTCCCAGCAGGCCGGGGGGGAAGCTCCATACCCACAGTCTTGTCCTTGCCCACGCGCCACGTGAGGGGCCCCTCGTGGATCATGCGCCGGGAGGTGAGATCCAGGTTCTGTGTGCAGGGACAACCAGGACCATGGAAAAGGCTGCTCCGGGACCAGCCAGACCCTCAACCACC
>NW_021937813.1:0-9108 GCF_001715985.3 Manacus vitellinus
ATCAGAGGTATCATGCAAGTCAAAAGCCTGAAAAGTCCCCTAGAATGCATAAATCATTAACCATTTCAGTCTCTGACAATTGGTCCACACAGTAACTGCAAGCTATGCCGAAAGCCTGTTCCCTAACCTTAGAAGAGAGACTGCAACCCTCGAGATGTTGGAGGCTCGAGGCATGGTCCGTGACACTAATCATGGCTATAACTCATAACTTCTTGGAGTATGGGGACTTCCTCCTTCACCCCCGGCAGATCAAGGCCACCACTTCAACTGACAGACATGGAAGCATCGCTGGACCCCGCGGGCGGTGACTGTATACATCTGTCCACTCTCAGTTTTTCTTTCTCTTACTCTCCCTTGCTCTTATCCTGCCTTTCTCTCCCCTATGCATTTTCTTTCCCCCCCCCAAAGGTTATCTCTGTGTCACATGGTGGTATGACAGCACCCAAACTGCTAGCATGCCTGTTGATACAGAATTGTTAAAATAAACCTTGCCAGTATATGTTTTCAGACGCCGATTATTTAGTGTCGTTTCACTTTAATCCACCCCAAGGGAATTATTAATAAAAACCTGAGTTACCCCCTCTCCCCTTTTCCTGGGGCGGGTTGTAACACCAATCAGCACTGACTCCGCCCAGTAGGCGGAGCCAGTGACGCAGAACAATCAACACGGACTCCACCTCTTGACTCCACCCAGTGGGCGGGGCCAGTGCTCTATAGAAGCAGAGTACATACCGGACGGTGGTGGGTATTCTGCCAGACACGCAACAGAACAGCAACAGTAAAAGCAGAGACCCAAGAGATAAAGCAAAAGATTCTGTCAGCGGTGGGCACTGAATCGGGCTTATAGCCCGAGAGGGGTTTACTGGGCACCACTGCGTTCCTGGAATGGGGTAAACCCACGATAGTTAGATCGCGCATTGAGACAGATTCTGACTAACCCTAACCCTAACCCCAACCCTAACCCCTAACCCTTACCCCAACCCTAACCCTAACCCTAACCCTAACCCTAACCCCAACCCTAACCCTTACCCTAACCCTAATCCTAACCCTAGTAGCTTGCAGTCTCTTTTTTAAAGTTAGGGTTAGGGAACTGGTTTTGTGCATAGCTTGCAGTCTATTTTTTAAGGTTAGGTTCAGAGAAAAGGGTTTGCGTATAGCTTGCAGTCTCTTTTTTAAGGTTAGGGTTTAGGTAACAGGGTTTGCGCATAGTTTGCAGTCTCTTTTTAAAGGTTAGGGTTAGGGAAGAGGGTTTGCGCATAACTTGCAGTCTCGTTTTTAGGGTTAGGGTTAGGGAAAAGGGTTTGCGCATAGCTTGCATTCTCACTTTTAAGGTTAGGGTTAGGGAAAAAGGTTTGCGCATAGCTCGCAGTCTCTTGGTTAGGGTTAGGGAACAGGGTTTGCGCATAGCTTCCAGTCTCTCTTTTAATGTTGGGGTTAGGGGACAGTGCTCTATAGAAGTAGAGTACATACTGGACGGCGGTGGGTATTCTGTCAGACATGCAACAGAACAGCAACAGCAAAAGCAGAGACCCAAGAGAAAAAGCAAAAGATTCTGACAGTGGTGGGCAATGAATTGGGCTTATAGCCTGAGAGGGGGTTATTGGGCACCGCTGCGTGTCCAGAATGGGCTAAAACTGCGACTGTTAGATCGCGCACTGAGACAAATTCTTCCTAACCCTAACCCTTACCCATACCCGTAACCCTAACCCTAACCCTAACAGTAACCCTGTCTTTTGCTAACCCTAAACCTAACCCTAACTTTTGCTAACTCTAACTCTAACCCTAAATTTCCTAACCCTAACCCTAACCCTAGCCCTTTCTAAGCCTAACCCTAACTCAAAACCTAACCCTAAGCCTAAGCCTAACCCTAACCCTAACCCTAACCCTAACCCTAACCCTAACCTTAAACCCTAACCCTAACCCTAACACTAAACCCTAAACCAAAAGGAAACTTCCTTTGCTATGCCTACTGGGCGGAGTCAGTGCTGATTGGTGTTACAACCCGCCCCAGGAAAAGGGGAGAGGGGGTAACTCAGGTTTTTATTAATAATTCCCTTGGGGTGGATTAAAGTGAAACGACACTAAATAATCGGTGTCTGAAAACATATACTGGCAAGGTTTATTTTAACAATTCTGTATCAACAGGCATGCTAGCAGTTTGGGAGTTGGGCTGTCAGTTGGGAGGCATGGCTGAAAACAGGAAACAACAGCCCTAATTCCCAGGAAAGAAAGCCTGGAAGCTTTGGCTTTGTGGTGCAGTTGGTGGGCCACACTGGGCACTCCATGGGCAGGCAGCCAGAGTTTTCTGGATCTGGGAGTCAATCTGGGGGCCTCGGAGTGTTTGAGGGGAAGTTGGGAGTGTCCTGTGGGACCAGGATGGGATTTGAGGGTCCTGGAGGGGCTGGGACGGGTGTATACTGCGGGCATCGTCTAGTATTGATGGGGGTAATCAGTGAGCTGACTGTTTCATAATCATCCACATTTTAACATACAATATGATTATTAGAATAAAAAGCAAAAAGGTAATATCAACAAAACAGTAACAGGGTGAAGCTCTTGGTTGAAGACTGGTTTCTTCTTTTTGTCCAGTAATTTTAATTCTTTTTCGTCTGGGTTTTAATCCCATCTTTGGCATTTTGCTGCCAACATTTTGTCCCCATATCCATTGGAAATTGTATTAACTGTTGATGAGAACAAAGTGGAATCCCAAGGTATGTGATATATTGATAGGATTTCACTGGTTGGCTTTTAATTTGTCCAGGTTTATCGCCATAATGCTTCTGCTCTTAAACCACTTGAATCAGAATGAATTGAGTTGTTTTCTGGGTCGGGTTCTCTTTTTGAGTCCAAGGTTTTTTAGTGGATTCAGTATCAGGCACAAAGGAAATTGAGGGAGGTAAAGAATAATCTTCCCTTTGTTCATTATCCCAGGGATCACTCAGTCTATTTTCATTAATGTGAGGAAAGCTGGGAGACTCTAGAAACATCAGTTGAACTTCAAATTCTCCTTGTTTCTTTCTCTCCTGAGACTTAGAAGCAGGGTTCTCTGTGGTTTCCCAAGTCTCAATGCCAGGGTAAGACACTGGTTTAGGAAGTTGCCTGACCAAACCAGGAGCCTGTTTTTTTAGCAACAGTTTTCTCTCTGCACTCTGGCGCAACAAGACTTTGAAGGTGGTCAACCTCAGTTTGAAGCAGCTCATTTTTAGCAACAAGTTTATCCGATTTTTCTCCTGTTTCCCTCTCAAAGGCTAACGATGACTTCAGCACCCCATTTTCTGATTTCAAAACAGTAGATTCAACATCAGAAATCCATTCATGACTTCCCTGTCAGCACTCCATCCAAATGTCTGTGCTCTCCCTTTGACCTGAGAGAAACCTCAGGCAGGTGGAAAAGGGCAGATAAAGAAAAAACAGATGGGTCCAGCAGAAGTGATGTTGCTTCTGTCAAAAGCAGAGCAGAGACCGAAAGCACTTTAGGAAGTTGCTTACAGAAGCACTTGTGCATTCCAAGTTACAGCTCAGGAGTCTCAGTGACTTGTCCAACATGAGAGTTTCTTTTCCATTTCTCACCCCCCAGATTCCTCAGGAGTAGGAAACTGGAAACACTGACTGAGAAAAGCTCCATTCCTTCCTAATAATTGTGCTTTGCCCTTCCCATTTGACAGTGCTCTTGGAAATGTGCTACTGTGATCTGGATCTGTGAGCAGTCCTGACCTCCCAGAGCACTCATCCAATGGCAGGAAGACCCCAGCTGGCTCCTGCTGGGGTTCTTGCCACCACGACCCAGTATGGGTCAATGGAATGGGGAGCAGGGCGGTGGGACCAGTAAGGACCAGTTAAGGGGGTTGGGGGCACTTCAGCATCTCCAGCAAGGTCAGACCAGTACAGAGCAGCATAGACCAGTATAGATCGGTATAGACCAGTATAAACCAGTATGGACCAGTATAGACCAATATGGGTCACTGGAATGGGGAATGGGGCAGTGGGACCGATAAGGACCAGTTAAGGGGCTTGGGGCACTTCAGCATCTCCATCAAGGTCAGACCATTATAGACCAGTATAGACCAGTGTAGACCAGTATAGACCAGTATAGACCAGTATAGACCAGTAAAAAACCAGTACGGACCAGTATGGACCAGTATGGACCAGTACAGGTCACTAGAACAGCGAGTAGGGTGGTGGGACCAGTAAGGACCAGTTAAGGGGGTTGGGGGCACTTCAGCATCTCCATCAAGGTCAGACCAGTACAGACCGGTACAAACCAGTATGGACCAGTATAGACCAGTATAAACCAGGGTAGAGCAGTATAAACCAGTACGGGTCACTGAAACAGGGAATGGGGTGGTGGGATCAGTAAGGACCAGTTAAGGGGGTTGGGGGCACTTCATCATCTCCGTCAAGGTCAGACCAGTACAGACCAGTATAAATCAGTATAGACCAGTATGGACTGGTATAGACCGGTATAGACCAGTATAAACCAGTACAGACCGGTACGGGTCATTGGAATGGGGAATGGGGCAGTGGGACCAGTAAGAACCAGTTAAGGTGGTTCGGGGCACTTCAGCATCTCCATCAAGGTCAGGTCAGTATAAAGCAGTATAGACCCGTATAGACCAGTATGGGCCATTATAAACCGGTATAAACCAGTACGGACCAGTACAGGTGACTGGAACGGGGAATGGGGCGGTGGGACCAGTAAGGACCAGTTAAGGGAGTTGGGGGCACTTCAGCATCTCCGTCAACGTCAGACCAGTACAGACCAGTATAGACCAGTACAGACCAGTATAAACCAGTATAGACCAGTATAAACCAGTATGGACCAGTACGGGTCACTGGAACGTGGAATGGGGTGGTGGGACCAGTAAGGACCAGTTAAGGCAGAACTCAGCTGGGACTTAGTGGTTTGGGGGTGGGCGTGTCCCTTCTTTAGGTGGGCGTGGTCTCTCCCTGGTGGGCGTGTCCCATCCCAAGGTGGCCATAGCCTCTGCAAGTGGGCGTGTCTTTTGCATCCTCTCCCCCTCCCTGAACTGGGAGCTCAACTGGGACTTACTGGGTTTTGGGTGGGCGTGTCCCCTCCCAATGATGGACCCACTTTCAGCCCCTCCCCCCACCTTTAAGGGCCCCCCCAAAGCCCCTCCCCCCCCTTCCTGCACCTCCCCAACCCTCAGGGTCCCTCCTGTCCCTCCCCCACCCTCAGGGTCCCTTCCTTCCCCTCCCCCCAGTGAACCTGCTACCCCTCCCCCACTCTCAGGAGCCCTCCCTGCCCCTCCCCCACCTTCAGGGGCCCTCAGGACCCCTCCCCCAACCTCAGAGACTCTCCTGCCCCTCCCCCACCCTCGGGGAACTTCCTACCCTTCCCCCACCCTCAGGGACCCTCAGGGCCCCTCCTTCACTTTCGGGGTCCCTCCCTGCCCCTCCCCAACCCTCAGGACCCTCCTGCTCCTCCCCCCACCTCGGGGTCCCTCCTGCCCCTCCCCCACCCTCAGGGACCCGCCTACCCCTCCCCCACCCTCAGGGACGGTCCTGCCCTTCCCCCACCCTCAGGGAACCTCCTGCCCTTCCCCCACACTCAAGGACCATCCTGCTCCATCCCCACCCTCAGTGTTCCCTCCTTCCCCTCCCCCCCCACTGGGGCCGTTACTGGTCCCTTACTGGTCTGTACTGGGAAGGGAGAGGGGAGGGGCTGCCCCCTCGAGGCCCCTCCCCCCAGTGACATCACCGGGTCCCAAAAATAGCCCCGGGGGCCCAAACTGGAGGGGGGACCTGGAACCGCTCCCAGTGTGACCAGTTCAATTACTGAGAGGGACTGGGAGGGAACTGGGAGGGACTGGGAGGGACTGGGAGGGGGCAGGGCTTCCCCCCCTCCCCCCCCTCCGTGTCCTTGGGGTGACCTTGGGGAGGGAGGGGGATGGGCCGCTCCCAGTGGCCCCAGTAGCTCCCAGCAACCCCAGTAATGCCTCCGGTATCTCCAGTGGCCCCCCCAGTAGCTCCTAGTAGCTCCCAGTAACCCCAGTGTCTATCCCAGTAGCTCCCAGTAACTCCCAGGAATCCTAGTGTCCATCCCAGTAACTCCCAGTAACCCCAGTGTCCACCCCAGTAGCTCCCAGTAACTCCCAGTAAGCCCCCCAGTAGCTCCCAGTAACTCCCAGTAACCCCAGTGACCCCCCCAGTAGCTCCCAGTAACCCCAGTGTCCATCCCAGTAACCCCAGTGACCCCCCCAGTAGCTCCCAGTAACTCCAGTGTCCATCCCAGTAACCCCAGTGACCCCCCCAGTAGCTTCCAGTAGCTCCCAGTAACTCCCAGTGTCCCCCCCAGTGCCTCCCAGTATGTCCCAGTTTAACCCAGTTCCCCCCCCCGTGGGCCCTGGGCCGGGTGGGGGAGGGGCGGGCTCACATTTCCATGGCAACATCCCTTTCCCTCTGGCCCAGTTTCTCCCAGTTCCTCCCAGTTTAACCCAGTTTTTCCACATTTTTCCCCATTTTTCCACATTTCCCCCCATTTTCCCCATTTTTCCCAGATTTTCCCCCATTTTTCCACATTTTCCTGAATTTTTCCCCATTTCCCCCCATTTTCCAGATTTTTCCCAATTTTCCTACATTTTCCCAGATTTTTTCCCATTTTTCCCCCATTTTCCCAGATTTTTCCCCATTTTCTCCAGATTTTCCCAGATTTTCCCCCCATTTTCCCACATTTTTCCCATTTTTTCCACATTTTTCCCACATTTTCACACATTTTCACACATTTTTCTCCAGATTTTCCCAGATTTTTTTCCCATTTTTTCCACATTTTCCCCGATTTTTTCTCACATTTTTCCCAGATTTGCCCAGATTTTTTCCCCCATTTTCCTGGATTTTTCCCAGAATTTCCCATATTTTCCCCATTTTTCCAAAATTTTTTTTATCTTTCCCCATTTTTCCCCATTTCCTGGATTTTCTCCCATTTTTTCCACATTTTCCCAGATTTTTCCTCATTTTTCCCAGATTTTCCCAGATTTTTCCCATTTTTCCCAAGATTTTTTCCCATTTTTTTAAATCTTTCCCCATTTTTCCCCATTTTCTGGGATTTTTCCCATTTTTCTCCATTTCCCCCCATTTTCCCCAGAATTTCCAGCATTTCCCCCCCCAGTTTGTCCCCATTTTCCCAGATTTCTCCCAGATTTTCCCAGATTTTTCCCTATTTTTTCCCCATTTTCCCGGATTTTTCCCAGATTTTTCCTCCACTTTTCCCAGAATTTCCCACATTTTCCCATTTTTCCCACATTTTTTCCCATTTTTCCCACATTTTCTCAGATTTTTCTCCAGATTTTCTTCCAGATTTTCCCACATTTTCCCACATTTTCCCACATTTTCCCCCATTTTTCTTGATTTTTCCCGATTTTCCCCATTTTTCCGGATTTTTTCCCCATTTTTTCCCATTTTCACACATTTTTCCTCATTTCCCCCCATTTTCACGGATTTCTCCTCATTTCCCCCATTTTCCCACAGTTTTTCCCAATTTTTTCACATTTTCCCAGATTTTTCCCCATTTTCCCCATTTTCCCCAGATTTTTCCCCATTTCGCCCCCATTTTCTCGGATTTTTCCCCATTTTCCCACATTTTCCCAAATTTTTTCCCCCATTTTCCCAGATTTTCTCCCTATTTCCCCAGATTTTTCCTCATTTTGCCCATTTTTTCCCAGATTTTTTCCCAATTATTTTCCCCATTTTCCCGGATTTCCCCCTTTTTTTCCCACATTTCCCTGGATTTTTTCCCAATTTCCCCCCAGTTTCCATGATTTTTCCCACATTTTTTCCACATTTTCCCAGATTTTTCCTCATTTTCCCCCATTTTTCCCAGATTTTTCCCCATTTTTCTCACATTTTTTTCCCCAGATTTCCAGATTTTCCCAGAATATTCCCCATTTTCCCCCCATTTTTTCCCTATTTTCCCAGATTTTTCCCATTTTTTCCCCTTTCCCCCCCATTTTTTCCACATTTTTCCCAGATTTTCTCCCATTTTCCCCAGAATTTCCCAGTTTTTTTCCCAATTTTTCCCCATTTTCCCAGTTTTTTCCCAATTTTTTCCCCATTTTCCCGGATTTTTCTCACATTTTTCCCAGAATTTTCCGCAATTTCCCCATTTTCCCACATTTTCCCAGATTTTTCACCATTTTTCTGATTTTCCCCCCATTCTTCCCACATTTTCACAGATTTTTCTCCAGATTTCCCCCACATTTTTCCCCCATTTCCCCACATTTTCTTGGATTTTTGGGTCCCCAGTTTTCCAAATTTCCCCAGTGGGAAAAAATGGGGGGAAAAAACCAGGAATTTGGGGGAAAATGGGGAAAAATTGGGGAAAAAAGTGGGAAATTTGGTGAACACGAATGAAAAATTGGGAAAAATGGGGGAAAATTTGAGAAAAAAGTGGGAAATTTGGGGAAAATTGATAAAAATGGGGAAAAATGGGGGGAAATTTAGGAAAACTGGGGGGAAATCCGGGAAAATGTGGAAAAACTGGGGAAATTTTGGGGAAAAAGTCAGAAATTTGGGGAAATGGGGGATTTTGAGGGGAAATGGAGGGAAAACTGGGAAAAAAGTAAGAAATTTGGGGAAAACAGGTGAAAAATCAGGAAAAATGGGGGATAATTGGGAAAAATTAGGGGAAATTTAGGAAAAAATTGGGGAAAAATGGCGGAATTTGGGGAAAATGGGGAAATTTGGGAAAAATGGGGTGAATTGAGAAAAAAATGGGGGAATTTGGGTAAAATTGGAGGAAAAATTGGGGAAAGTTGGGAAAAATGGGGGGAAATTTGGGGAAAATGGGAAAAAATGGGGGAAATTTGGGAACAATGGAAGGAATTTGGAAAAGAAATGGGGAAAAATTGAGAAAAATGGGGAAATTTGGGAAAAATGGGGGAAATGGGGGGAAAATTGGGGAAAGAGTGGGAAATTTGGGAGAAATGGATGTAAAACTGGGAAAAATGAGGGGAAATTTGGGAAAAACTTGGGTGTCCCCACCAGGTTCGGCCCCGCCATGGCCCCGATAGCACCGGGATCAGGTGAGACCCCTACCCCATGCCCTGACCCCTCCCCCTCCCCGAGGTCACTACCCTGACCCCCCGAGTCCAG
>NW_021937814.1:0-16253 GCF_001715985.3 Manacus vitellinus
GTATGATGGTTGCCATGGTAACTGACTGTAGCAACGGGAATGGATGATGGTTGCCATAATAACCGACAATAGCAATGGGAATGTGTGATCATTGCCGTGGTAACTGACCATTGCAGTGGGAATGTGTGCTGGTTGCCATGGTAACTGACCATAGCAATGGGGCTTTATGAGGGTTGCCATGGTAACCAACTGTTGCAATGAGAATGTATTATGGTTGCCATGGTAACTGACCAAAGCAATGGGAATGTATGATGGTTGCCATGGTAACCAACCATAGAAATAAGAATATGAGCTGGTTGCCATGGTTACCGACCATAGCAGTGGGAGTGTATAATGGTTGCCATGGTAACCGACCATAGAAAAGAGACTGTATGATGGTTGCCATGGTAACTGACTGTAGCAACAGGAATGTATACTGGTTGCCATGGTAACTGACTTTATCAACACAACTGTATGATGGTTGCCATGGTAACCGACCCAAGCAATGGGAATGTGTGAGGTTTCCATGGTAACTGACTGTGGCAAGGGGGCTCAGTGGTGTTGCCCACGGCTTCCACTTCTGCAAATTGGCTTCTCCTTCAGCAGCCTCAGCCACTCGTCGTGGGGGCCCCACAGAGCAGCTTCCCACCTCCGTGAGGTTCTGCAGCAGCCCAGGGTTCCTTTGGCCCCACAAGGTCCTGCAGTGTCCCGATGGCCCCTTGATTCCGGGAGGCTCCACAGTGTCCCAGGGTCTCCCTGCTTCCATGAGTTTCCCCAGTGTCCCAGGTTTCCTTTGATTCCCTGAGACCCAGATGTGAAGCCGTGGCCCCTTGATTCCACGAGGTTTTGCAGTGTCACGAGGGCTCCTTTCTGCCCTCAGGTTCTGCACAGTCTCAGGGTTCCTCTGCTTTCAGGAGGTTCCGCAGTGTCCTGATGGCCCCTCGATTCCAGGACGATCCCAAACGTCCCAGGCTTTCTTTGGTTCTAGGAAGCCCTGCATGTCCAAATGGCCCCTTGATGCCATGAGTTTTCACAGTGTCCCCATTTTCCCTTGGTTCCATGAGGACCTGCACTGTCACAATGGTCCCTTGATTCCACGAGGTTCCAGTCTCCCAGGGCTTCTTCATCTCCGTGAGACTCCGCAGGGTCACAATGGTCCCGTGATTCTGTCAGATTCCAGAGTGTCCCAGGATTCCTTTGCTTCCCTGGGCCCTGCAGAATCAGAATGGACTCTTGATTCCATGAGGTTCCACGGTGTCAAAATGACCCCTTGATTCCATGAGGTTCCACGGTGTCAAAATGACCCCTTGATTCCATGAGGTTCCACAGCATCCCAAGATTCCTTTGGATCCACAAGGCCCAGGAGTGTCACAATGGCCCCTTTGATTCCATGAGGTTCTTCAGTGTCACAATGGCCCTTTGTTTCTATGAGGTTCCACAGTGTCCAAGGATTCCTTTGGCTCCATGAAGCCCTGCAGTGTCACAAGGAGTTGTTGATTCTGTGCCATTCTGCAGGGTCACAAAGGCCACTTGGTTCCACAAGTTTCCTCAGTGTCCCAGGCTTCCCTTGGTTCCATGAGGTCCTGCAGGGTCACAAGCACCCCTTGATCCCATGTGGTTTTCCAGTGTCCCAGGTTTCATTTTATTCCAGGAGGCCCTGCAATGTCACAGTGGCCACACAGTTCCATCAGGTTCCCCAGTGTCACAATGACCCATTGATTCCAGGAAGTTCCAAAATGTCCCAGGGTTTCTTTGCTTCCGGGAGGCCCCCGTGTCACACTGGCCACTTGATTCCAGGAGATTCTGCAGTCTCCCAGGTTTCCTTCAGATCCATGAGGCCCTCCAGTGTCAGAATGGCCCTTTGATTCCATGAAGTTCCACACTCTCCCAGAATTCCTCTGGTTCCATGAGCATCTCAGTGTCTCAATAGGCCCTTGACTCCATGAGGTTCCAAACTGTCCCAGGGTTCCTTTGGTTCCAGGAGACCCTGAAGTGTCACAACAGCTCATTGATTCCCTGAGTTTCTCTGGTGTCACAATGACCCCCTTGATTCCAACAAAGTCACCGTATCTAAATTTGTTCTTTGCAAACTGTCCTTGCTGTCACCTCCTGGCAGTGGCTTCATGGCCCCTGTCAGAGCCAGCCCTGTCCCTGCACTGACCCAGCTCTGCTGCCCCACAGATGCTGGATCAGGAGGGGAAGGCCCACGGTGGAGGGCAGTGCACTGGGACTCATCCTGGAAGGGACCTCAGGAGGTTTCTGGGACAAACCAAAGAACAGCCAGTGGAGAAAGGGACACAGGGATGGGCAGTTTGTGTGCTCTGCCACATCAGGGGGAGATGTAGAGCTACAGAGACAACCAGCCAGTGTGGATTCTGTCCGTATTTGCCCTTTGCACACAGTGAGTCACACACTGAAGTCACAAGTTCCCTCCATCCACAGAGGGAGGAAAAGAGAGAAAGTGAATGAATTTCTGTGTTGTGCAGAGCTAAATCTGCACTCATCCCAATATTCTGGGCTTACAGGACCTTTATCAAACACCTTCTGCAGCATCTGTTCACTGGGCAAACATCTGTGTGGATGGCCAGGCCCAAGGAGTGGTGGGCAATGGAGTTCCATCCAGGGGTGTTCCCAGGGCTCAGCACTGGGCTCAGGGCACTTCAATCTCTTTCTCAATGATCTGCACAAGGGCATCGAGTGCAGCCTCAGGCAGTTCCCAGGGCACACCAAGCTGGGGGGGAGTGTTGATGTGCTGGAGGGCAGGAAGGCTCTGCAGAGGGATCTGGACAGGCTGGATCCATGGGCCCAGGCCACTTGGAGGAGGTTCAACAAGGCCAAGTGCCGGGTCCTGCCCTGGGGTCACAACCACCCCAAAGCCCTGACCATGCCCTGCAACTGGTCCCCACAGCCTGTCCTGTGTCCTTAATCCCTCCATTTCCAAGGACTCTGTGGGACAAGGGAGCTCTGTGCTCTGGGTACGGAGGGAGCTCCAAGTGCCACTGGAGTGGGAACCCCAACTCCTCAGGTTTGTGTTCTTTGTGCAGCCAGGAACTGGTGAGATTTAGAGCCCGAGAAAGTTTCTATTCATGGCCAATATAGAAAAAATGTAAAGATGATACATGTTAATAAACATCAAAACTCTTCCCTCAGCTCTGTGAGACGTCCCGGCAGCATCTGACGTGCCACCAATTCACAAGGCATTTCCATACAGGAAGAGTTTTAGACACAAACATAAGAAAAGGTTGTTCTCTGATAGATATAAACACAATTAAGATGTTGACTAATGTGCTATTTAATCTTCTGAAAGATTGGGCAGGTCCCTGAAGCTCAAAGCATGAAACCAGTCAATTGAAAAGCACTGAATGACCAGAGAGCAACTGGAGGAGGAAACCAGGGAGCAACAGGAAGGACACACATGCAGCAAGTCTGCTGAAGAGATGTCCTTACATATGACTATTTAAACAGGAGAGGTGGAAACACCTGAAGGGAGAGGGAGATGGAGTTATAGAGGGAATAGTGGTAATACAGGTAGAGGGGCAGATCAGTATTTCTTCTCCCGCCATCAGTACACGTCCAGGAAATTCTTGTTCTGCCATGGTGGGAAAACTTTGCCATTTCTTAAAAGTACTCAAATGACCCAGTAATGAAAATGTGCTTAAATATTATTTAAATGTGAAAGTATTAAAGCTGTGCCTCTTTCCAGACAGACATCACTTGTCTGGCCATGACCAGGCAGCACCACAGGCTGTGCTGGATTATGGGGTGTCTCCAGTGGCATAAAGGAATCAAGTGGCCATTGTGACACTGCAGGGCCTCATGGAACCAAAGGATCCCTGGGACACTGCATGATGAAAAAGGGAATAGAAACAGAGGTGGAAAATGTCATGGTTTCAGGAGTTTTAGTATTTTAGACCATTTTTCCAACACTGTTTTGCAGGGACTGTCTCTTTAAGAAGGAATGCCTGCCCCACACTGGGGCTGGGCAGGGAGGGGAAGAAAGAAGGAAAATGCCAGGCAGCAAATGGAACTTTTTCTCCTCCCTGGACCCCGGGGGTGGTGCCTGGAGAGTCCCCACGGCGCCGTCCTGCCCCGGGGCCCTGCTGCTGCCGCCCCGAGCGCTGAGCTCGCTCAGCACCACGGCCGGGGAGAGCCCCAGAGTGACCCTGAGCCCAGGAACGTGCTTCTGCTTGTGCCCCCATTTTCCAGAGTTTCTTTGGCTTGCTGGGCCAGAGGGGGGTGGTTATCAGGCAGGACCCTCCACCATTTCCCCCCTTTATTCCAGGAGTGCCAGGTGGGTGAAGAATTCCCCTCTTTGTGGGTCAGCTGTTCCCTGTGTGTCTTTGTGGTTGCTGCTATTTCCTTGTTAGTAAACTCTTAATTTTAAGAGTTTTATCTCTCTGTATTGGTAAGAAATAAAAAGGGAGTTCACACCCCAATTTTTGTCTTTAAGCAAAGACAGCCCCTCAGTTGCATGAGATTGTACAGAGTCACAAATGCCCAATAACTCCATAAGGTTCCACAGTGTCCCGGGATTCCTTAGCTTCCCTGAGGCCCTAGACTGTCCCAATGGACATTTGATTCCATGAGGCCCTGCAGTGTCACAACGGCCCCCTGATTCCATGAGGTTCTGCAGAATCCCAGGGTTCCTTTGGTTCCATGAGGTCCTGCAAGATCACGGTGGTCCCTTGATTCCATGAGGTTCTACAGTGTGCAAGATTTCCTTGGGCTTTGTAAGGCCCTGCAGAGGCACAATGGCTCCTTGATTCCATGAGGTTGCACTGTTTCCCAGATCTTGGGCTCCAGAAGCCTTGCAGTTGACAATGGCCCACTGATATCCTATCATTTCCCCAGTGCACAATGTCTTTTAATTCTCATGAGGATTCCACAATATTGTCCCATTGTTCCCTTTAGGTTGCTCAATAAGTTCTGGGGATGTCAGCACTGCCCCTAATTCCTTTGATGTTCCACAAAGTCCCGGGGTCCTTTTGAATTTCCATTAGGTTCCGCAGCTTGGCCGCAGTTCCCTTTGGATCCAGAGGCCCAGTGTATATCAATGGCCCTGGATTCCAGGAGATTCCACAGTTCCTGGGAGTTCCCTGCTCCTGACTTTTATGGCCAGTTCCAGGCTCCCTTTTTCCCAGGTGTTTCCTTTGTTCCATCAATGGCCCTGCACGTCCCCCAGACTCCCTTTGTCCATGAGGTGCTCAGGTACACATAGCCCTTGATTCAGGAGTTCCGCTCATGTCCCAGGTTCTTTGTGCACAGGTTCCGACAGCTGCCAAAACTCCCTGCTTCTTATCCTTCCAAAATTTGGGGGCCCATTCTATCCCTGCCTGGGATGGAGCCCCATTGTGTTTGTGCAGGAATGGATCCATGGCCATCCTGCCACTGCACCAATTGAATGCTGCACAAACGTCACTGCAGGCCCGACCCTGGATGCAGGAACAGTCTGGGAACTCCAGGCCTGCTGACATTCAGCAGAGCCAGGCGGGGTCCCAAAGAGCACAAGGGATTGACTGCAACCCCTGCAGGTCTCTGGCATTGCTGGGGACAAATGCAGGAACTGCCAGGAGCTCTGCAGAGCCCTGACAGTGCCACTGCAATCCCAAGCTGCATTGCCCGGGGCAACCCTCAGCACAGCCAAGGCCACAACCCTTCCTGAAAGGTGTCCCTTCTGGGCAGGGCCAGGGGGACAAACCCCTCCATCTGTCCCTGCACATGTTGGGTCCAATTCTCATCCCCCACTTAGGGACAAAGTCAGGCTACATTGGGTGTTTAGCTTGGCATTTGCTTCACTCTTTTGTGCTTCCAACACACACACACAAACCACTCTGGGCAGAGTCTGGTCCCCCAAAGAACACAAGACCTGACTATTTGTGGCTCCTGCTGCAGTGGCTGGAACTTGGGCCACAATCTGTGCCAGGAGCAGAGAGGTCCCTCCCCACAGAAACTTCTTGGCCATGGAGTTAATAGGAAAACAGGACAGGCTGTGGGGATCAGTGTCAGGGCATGGCCTGGGAAGTGTCTTGAGCATCCTTCTGTTTAACATGACCAGCCTTTTCATCCCTTTTCTCTCTGCTTTCTCATACCTGTTCCTTCACAAACCCCCATGATCCCACCATTTCCCTTTCTGTGGTTCTTCCCTAGAGATCCCATGACAAGTCTTGCACAGTCCCCAAATGTGCTTTCTTGTTGCCCATCATAAGTATCAGACCCCAAACAGAATCCCCCATCTTCAACTGCCAAGGTCATGCTGGGAGGCTCTGCCACTGACCTACTTGGTGAAACTCTCACACAGAGATGTTGGAATTTTATTTGAATTGATTTTTTACCTTCTGGGTTTCCAATGGCTTCTCAAAAACATGGTAATTCTTGTCCCAGCAATAGAAATTCTTTGGAGAAGGAGTTTGGGACTTTAAACTCAAGGAATCACAGAATGGTTTGGGTTGGAAGGGGGATAAAAAGTCATCTGGTCCAAACTCTTGGACATGGAGGGTGACATCTTCACTAATTGAGGCTGCTCAAAGTTCCTGACCTTGGGCAAGTGCAGGGAGGGCACATCCTCTTCTCTGGGAACCCAATGCAGTTCTTGCCAGCCCCACTGGTAAATATTTCTTCATTTTATCCAATATAAAGCTCCCCTATTTCAGTTTAAAGCCATTACCCCATTTTTGTGCCACTACAGGCCTTGGTTAAACATATCCCTGTGACTGTCTTAGACTATGAGCACAATGTTTTCATCTGCAAACATCTTGGAGAGTGCTCAGAGGTGTCCCTACACACTGTCCCAACAAACACAAAAAGTTTGTCCAATCTTTCTTAGAAGCCTCTGTGGTGGTGCATCCTCCCCCCCATTCTCCTCAGGCCTGGTCAATGATCTCAGGAGCTCCTGACAAGCCTTGACCAAACCAGCTGAGCAATGAAGAGCCCCTGGACTGGACCAGGGCTGTGGGGAAGTGTCCCTGGACTGGACCAGGTGCTCCTGAATGATACAGGTGGGAACAATCTGGAGTGGAACAGTTTGGGAACACAGGATAATCAGTCATCCCATGAAAGCCTTGGAACATTCCCTGCCTGAATCACAGCCCAAATGGAACAGTTTGGATACAATTCCCAAATAGTTTGGAAACTCCAGTCATTCCTGACCCCAGGATGGCAATTCAGCAGATAACTAAAGCCAGTCCCCTTGGGAGCCCACACCCAGCGGGGCTGAGGGAGGCCCTGGCAGCTCCCCAGCACCTCCCTCTCAGTGGGACACCTCTGGCAGCCTCTCCCAGCTCGGGAACCCTCCAGTTTGCAACACTCCAAAGACCCTCCCTGATGCCCAGGACAATTCTGATCCCCCTCCACAAACACTCCTCCAGCTGTGCCCCTTGTCTGTTGGGAAACACAAAGGGATTTGTGGCAGTGTTTCCCTGGCAACAAAGAGAATTTTGGAGAGGGACCTTTCCACAGCCAGCTCTTGATGTGTTCACACATCTCTGCCTGGGTGTGGGTGTGAATTGACTGTGGTGTGAATGTTGTAGTTTTGAATCTATAATTCAGTCACTTTTAAAATATTAGCAAATGCTATTGAACCAACTTGCTATTGAAACAACTGAACTTGATAATCGTTCAGTTGGTCAGTGATTAAGTGCTACTATTGTCTTTTCCCCCTTGTCTTTCAATCCAAATCCTTGGTGCCCTGACCCTCTTGCATCCCAAGGCTCTCTGTAAATCATTCTCTTTCATCAAAAAATATATATTTTTTGTGACTTCCACTTTAAAATCTTCTTCATTAGCTAAACTACAAAACAGCTCCAATTAGTTGTTGACGTATTGAAGACATGAAGACAATTAAAGGAAGATAAAGAAATTGTTTTTCAGTGTTTTAATGATCCCCACAGTGTGTTTGGAGCTGCATCAGCTGTCAGTCCAAGATGGGCCATGTCAGAACAGGTGAGGCTGGGAGGTGAGGAGAAAGGTTGATTATACAGGGTCAGTCTGGATCTCCTGAGGTGACACTCAGCATCAAGATCACTTGGAGAACACCTCTATCACTTCTTCGTTGAACGAAAAAATATCCATCATTGAATTAAAACAAAAAAAGTACAAACTTGGAAGACTTGTTTTGAAATTGTCTTGAAGACAATTAAAGGAAGACAAAGAGATCCTGAGGGATTTCTGCATTTTAATGAGCCCCACAGTGTGTTTGCAGCCCAGCCCATGATCCTGAGGTGCTGAGAGAAGATTGAAGCAGCTGCTGAAGAAGTCAGAAGCCAAAGTGCAAGTGCCTTGAAGCATTGCTGGGCCCCACTGAGGGCAGGCACTGCCAAAGCCTCCCCAGGGACTCCTTGGAGCAGCTCCTTGGAGGCCAGGAGTGCAGGCAGACAAAGGCTCTGGGCAGGCCCCTGCAATGCTGAGCAAAGCCTGCCTTGGTTTTGTGGAGCACAAAGGCCAAGGGCTGAGCCCCAGGCCCTGGCCCAGCAGATCCTGTCCCTCCCGGCTGGCTCAGGGCTGTTTGGGGGGCACTGGGATGGGAGGGGGAGGAACAACAAAGGCCCAAAACTGGGCAACCCCTGCCAGGCTGCTGAGGGAGGGGCGAGGCAGAACCCAAGTGCAGAACCCAAGTGCAGAACCTGCCAGGCAAGTGTCTTGTGGTGGCCTGAGTGGCAGAGGCAGCTGCCAGAGGCAAGGGGACAAAGGCCTGGGTGCCTTTGGGCCTTGCAGCCCTGCCAGAGCCCTTGGCCATCTCTCCTGCAGGCTGTCCTGCCCTGGCCCTGCTGCTGCTCTGGCCTTGCAGGCTGCACACACCCCTCCTGCTTTCCCACCCCCTCCCAGCAGCATTTCTAGACCCTCCCTGATGTCTCTGCACCAGCTCTGGCTGTTGCCATGTGCACTTGGCCTTCTGAACTTGGATCCTGAGCCCCTGTGCCACAGGACATCCCTGCCAGAGCCCAGGCCCTTCTCCTGGGGGTCACTCCAGAGCTCCTCAGGGCCCCGCCCTCATCTCGGGGTTATTCTACCCCCAGGGCAGGACTGGCCTCTTTGCCTTCTAAAACTCTAGGAGGTTTGTGTTGCCAGACCCCAGAGTTCCTCAGGACCCCTGAGAGTGACACTCAACTGGGGCAGCTCTCAGGGGTGTGCACAGACGGCTCCCCTGACTCTTGGTGCCCGAGGCTGCTGCTGCCTGGCAGGGCTGGGACAGAGGTGACCTGGTAGCCCCTTGGCAGCCCTGGGCCCCCTCGGCATCCTGAGGCACCGCTGACTCCTGCTGGCATTGCCGCCCCTCTGTTCCTTGTGTGCCACAGGCTGAGCAGGGACAGGGCACCTCCCGTTCCTCTGCCAACCCCCTGGGCCTGCTCGGGGCCTTCCGGGGCCTTCCAGGTCCTTGTCCTGCTCCCAGGGGCTGTGGGGGGGCTTAATGGTCAGGGCTTGGGGTTTAGAGCTCAGGGTGGGGATTAGGCAGAAGCTGAGGGGGGTTTGTTGTTCTGCTGGCAGTGTCTGCTTCAGGATTAGGGGAAGAGGGTTTTGGGCTGGGTCAAGATTAAAGCTTTGATTTTCACACTGACAGTGCAGGTTTGGATAGAGGTGGGCATTGGAGTACAAAGAAGAATCTGGACTTCTGGGTTTGAGCTTTGCCTTCAAGGTCAGGTTGAGGCTGGGAGTAGAGCAGTGGATTCCTTCCAATGGGAGGGGCAGCACTTTTAGGTAGTTTTGGGGCTTGAGGTTACAAAAAGGGGAAAGACCCATCCGGAATGTTTGCACAGGCTGTGCTGCAGCACCCTCAGCCTTAACTGCACCTGGTTTTACCTCATGAAATCTTTGATCTCTGTTGGCCAAGCCTTTCTTTCCTTCCCCAATTGTCTTATCCCTTTTGTGCAGGTTCCTCCTGACCTCCCCAAATCTTTCATCTGGATGGGCTCAGCTCTGTGATGACCCTCAGGACCCCTGAGCATCTGCCTGCCCTCCTTGGCCAGTCAGTTCCTGGGAACAGCCCTGGCAGCCCAGCCCCCAAGGGCACACGATGTGCTGTGGGCTGGAGAGGACCCTCCTCAGCCTGGGCAGCAGGGCTGCAGGGGGGGATTCCCTGACCCTCCCCAGATGGGCCCTTCCTGCCCACCAGCTCCTGCTCCAAAGGGCTCCCACACACCCTGGGCCACTTGTCCCACTTGGACACTGGAGCTGCCCCAGGGCATCTCTGGGCAGTGGCCAGCTCTGGGACTGCTCTGGCAAGTCATGGTCTGAAGCCACGAGTGTGGATTTTAGGAGAGAGTGGAAACCTCTACAGAAATTGCTCAAGGTTTCCTGTCCAACATTTAAAGGGTTATTTTTTTTTTAATTTGTATAAATTTTTAGAATTTTTTCATAGTTTTTTTCACCGAAAAACCAAATCCATATTCTGTGACCTGATTCACTCACTGTATGAACAGGTTTGTACAGCTACTTATCAAAATAAATTTCCTACCAATGATTCAAATGAAGAAATATTGTTCAGAGGAGCAGCTGAATTTTTTGAACACATTTCGTGTGTCTAATTTTGCCTCTTTTGTTCTTCATCTCCCTATTTTTGCTGTCAAAGGTCTCTCCAAGGTATGTGTCCCTGGCAGTGTTGTCATACCAGCGAGCTGTGCCCTGTGCCATGGGAAAAGGGACAAATGTTCTGGAGAACAACACCAGTCCTGGTCCCAGAACCCCTCTGAGTGCCCAGGTGAGATGGTGCCCAGGCTGCTTTGCTGGTGTGGAATGAAAGGACCAGGCCAGAAAGGCAGAGCAGGGTGATGAAGGAGACAGGGCCCTTTGCAGGGGATGTGTGCGAGGCTGGGAAGATGAATGTCCCTGGGCCAGTGAAGGCTGTTCCTGGAGTCACCCCAGAAGTGTCAGGGCTCTGACAGGGCTCCAGAGCTGAGCTGGGCTCCTGCCCTGCTCACACCCCCAGGGCTGTGCAGAGACAGGAGTCCTTCCCTTGCACACACCCCCAGTTCCTGGCAGTAGGGGCAGTGTCTCCCTGGCTCCTGCTGCCACTGCCAGGGGCTGGAGGCCCCTCAGCCCTGCAAGGTGTCACCTGCTCTGCCCTGTCTGAGATGCCCCATGGCCTGAGGGATGGACAAGGCAATTGTGATTGTTCTTGGCTGCTCTGGGACCACTGTCCTGGGACAGCTTTCCCAGGGTGTGCAGCACATGGAACAGACCAGACTCTGCTCTGCTGCTCCTTCACATCCCTCCCAGGAGGGCTGGTTCTGGGAGGACACTGCAGAGTCCCCACCCTGCACACACACTCTGCAGCTCAACATTGGGGTTTTCCCTCCCTGGCACTGCCCAGTCCAGCCCCTCCCTGGTCCCCCCATCTCCCTGCCCCTGCCCCAGCCCAGCAGAGCAGCACACTCAGGTCTGGCCCTGCAGCAGGCCATGGAGGCCATGGAGCTCAGGGACAGGCCCTCTGGGGCTGCAATGCTCAGCACATCATCAGCTCAGGCAGCTCCTGCAGCCCCAGGGCCAGCCCCGCTCCCCAGCACAGCAGCAGAGAATCGGCCCCGGGCTCCTCAGGCAGCTCCTGCTGCTCCAGGGCCAGGGCAGCCTCTTTCCATGGCCCCTCTGCTCCCACAGGGTGTCCTGCTCTTCTCCTGGCACATCCTATCTCCCCACAGAGCCTTTCCCCAGGGGAACATGTCTGTGCTGGCCTGAGCAGCCCTTCCTGCACCCCCTGCCCGTGCTCCCCACGGCCCCCAAGCTGGGGGGGCTGCTCTGCAGAGCACGGGGGCTGTGGGGCCCAGGGCCATGGGGGACTGTTGGGCTGTGCTGCTCAAACTGGGAGGCAGAGCCAGCTGATGGTGGTCTGAATGTGGGCTCCAAAGGAGACCTGGAAGTAGAAAAAGAGCAGCTCTGACAAGACAAAGTGCTGGTGCTCCTTGGCAGTGCTGCTGTGCAGGGACATTTTTCCTCCCCTATAACTTCATGCTGTTCTCAGAGTTAGGATCCTAGATAAACAAGGCACTGAATGGTAGTTTATTTTGTTTAAAACACAGAAATAGATGAATATACAGTTCATCATTTGCAGAGTTTCTAGATCAAATCCAAGAGGTAAGCAGTGAATGAGGTGGGGGATGAATAATAAAATTTCTTTGAGCACAAAGTTATGAGAAGAGGAACCCAGTGACCACCACTAAAAAGTTGAGAAGGCAGGCTGGGACTCTCATGAGTTGCATTTTAAATGCTGGACAGAAGAAAGCGCAGAGTTTATTGTTGCTGAAAAACATCCAGTCATCACTTTCCTCAGGGCATCCTTGAGCTCCTGATTCCTGAGGCTGTAGATGAGAGGGTTCAGTGATGGAGGCACCACTGAGTATAGAACTGACACCACAAGGTCCAGGGATGAGGAGGAGATGGAGGGGGGCTTCAGGTGAGAAAAAAACGAAGTGCTGACAAAGATCGAGACCACGGCCAGGTGAGGGAGGCACGTGGAAAAGGCTTTGTGCCGTCCCTGCTGAGAGGGGATCCTCAGCACAGCCCTGAAGATCTGCACATAGGAGAAAACAATGAAAATGAAACACCCAAACACTAAACAGACACTAACCCCAATGAACCCAATTTCCCTGAGGTAGCCTGAGTGTGAGCAGGAGAGCTTGAGGATGTGTGGGATTTCACAGAAGAACTGGCCCAGGGCATTGCCCTGGCACAGGGGCAGGGAAAATATACTGACTGTGTGCACCAGAGAATAAAGAAACCCAGCGGCCCAGGCAGCTGCTGCCATGTGGGCACAAGCTCTGCTGCCCAGGAGGGTCCCGTAGTGCAGGGGTTTGCAGATGGCAACGTAGCGGTCGTAGCACATGATGGTGAGGAGGAAATACTCTGCTGTGATGAAGAATTGAAAGAAAAAGAGCTGTGCAGCACATCCCATGTAGGAGATGGTTGTGGTGTTATGGAGGGAATTGTGCATGGCTTTGGGGACAGTGGTGCAGATGCAGCCCAGGTCTGTGAGGGAGAGGTGGAGCAGGAAGAAGTACCTGGGGGTGTGCAGGTGGTGGTCACAGGCTACGGCGCTGAGGATGAGGCCGTTGGCCAGGAGGGCAGCCAGGGAGATGGCCAGGAAGAGCCAGAAGTGCAGGAGCTGCAGCTCCCGCCTGTCTGCGAATGCCAGGAGCAGGAACTGGGTGAGGGAACTGCTGTTGGACATTTACTGCTTCTTAGCACAGGATCTGTTCAGAAAAGGAAAAAAAAGGTAATGATTAAGAGAGACTCCTCTCAGCAAAGATACTGCATCTTTCATAGTAATCCCCCCAAACCATTTGTATATCCTTTGTGCTGGCTCAGAGTGGTGTGAGCAGCAAGAATTATGGTCAAGTGCTGCCAAGGGCTCAGCTGTGCTCTGTTGCGGGGGGGACATGGAGCTGGTTTGTGACAGCTCTGATGATCACAAGGGATGTCAGATGTAACTCAGCTTTAATGGAAAAGCTCCATTTCTGACCCCCCTTACTGACAGTACTGTGGACTGCAGAAGAGAGTCTTCCAATGTCCTTAGAATAATTCTTCTGTTACAAATGTTCCACCATTAAATGTGCAGAGTGTTCTTTTTAGGAGTAAAAATTCTCATGTTTATTGCTGAAAATGTGAGGAGTCATTAGAAAAGACAAGTGGCAAAAAAGCTCAGCTCTCTGTGGTTTAAAGCAGAGCCAGGAGAGCTGCAGAGTCCTTCAGCCTGTTTCCCATCTGCCCTGCTCTTTCCCTTGTGCTGCATTCACTTTGATTTCACACAAATAAATATTAAAAACCACATCCACAAATACGTGTGCAGTGATGAAAGCAGGAAAATGTTTCCAAGGGCAGCTCTGTGAAGTGTCCCCTGTGCCAGCCCAGAGGTGCAGCTGTGCTGGACAGAGCAGGACAGGAGCCCTCCTGCAGGGAAGCCAAGGGCTGGGACAGGAGAGT
Organism: Manacus vitellinus; assembly: GCF_001715985.3. Classification (NCBI taxonomy): domain Eukaryota; kingdom Metazoa; phylum Chordata; class Aves; order Passeriformes; family Pipridae; genus Manacus; species Manacus vitellinus. The sequence continues at coordinate 13,885 of NW_021937814.1, forward strand.
GCCCACCCCAAGGGAAGGCTCAGCACTGCCCAGGATCCTGTGCTCATTTCTGAGACTGCCTGAAATATTCATCTATGAGAGTAAAAGAGTTGGAATTTCAGAGCAGCCTCCTGAACTGAGAGAACAATGTCTCTGCTACAATGCCTAAGCAGGAAACACACCTCAGGACTAATTCCTTTCCTGTAGCCCCTGTCTTTTCTGAGCTTTGCAAAAAATTCTCCATTCAATATGGTGTAGTGGTCTAGAGCTGTGAGCAGGTCTGACCCTGCAACAGCAAGACATGGAAAAAATCCTCCCTCAGCTGCCAGGTTTGCTCCTTGCCCACAGCCCTTCTCCCCCAGCCCTGGCAGCAGCTCCCCGGGCCGGCTGAGAGCTGCCCCTGGAAGGCAGCAGAGTCCCTGCCCAGCACAGTACCCTGGGCTGCAGGACCCTGCTCTGCCCCACAGCCCTGGGCACCCCTGGCTGCACCCCCGGCTTCACAGCTCTTCCAAAGGGCTCCAAAACAGCCCCTGCTCACCCATCCCATCAGCTGGGGCTGGGCCAGCTTTAGGAGATGCCTCCAGGAGCTGCCCCTGCACTGCCCTGCAGCCACAGACTCACCGTGTGCACCCTGCCGAGGTTCCTCCTGCAGGGAGCTCTCAGCCCTCCTGCCAGTGCTGAGCCCCTTGAAGCTCTGTCTGTGCCCTGCTGGTGTCCCTGAGCTGGCCTGGCCGTGCCCTCAGCCCTGCTGGGCTGTGCAGAGGAGCTGCTCACCAGCAGAGCTGTCTCTTTGAAGCTCTTCTTGCTTGCCAGGAGCTCCCTGTGTCCCAGGAGCCCGGCCCAGCTCAGTAGCACAGCAACAGCCCCAGGCATTTCATGACCCTCAGGGGGGTTTGGTGTTGTTTACATGAGACTCAGTCCCTGAGAGGAAGTTAAAACAACTTCTCAAGATGTCAAAGTGAGATTGAAACACTGAAGTTTCTTGTAATGCTAATGAGTCTCCCACTGGGGGACAAAACTGAGAACATGTCCCCAGGTTCCAGTTAGAGCAGAAAACTGCAGACAGTGATGACAAGGATGGACAAGCAAGGGAAAGGTGGCTCTGATGTTGAGGAAACCTGGATGTGTTTCCTTAATCCAACAGGCCAAGCCCTGACCCCCAGCCCCCAGGAAGGCAGATCCTGTCCCTGCCTCATTCCTCAGGGCTCTTCCTGGGGCACTGGGATGTGGGATGTGCAATGCCAAGGGCAGGACCATGGGGTGGCACCTGCCAGGCTGCTGAGCAGGGACAAGGAGGCCATGAGGCCCCAGGGCTGCAAGGGCCACTTGTCTCCTCCTGGCATCAGGAGCACAGACAGCAGCCCTGGCCAAAGGCCTGCAGAAGGTGGCTGTGTCAGGGCCTTTCAGCTTCTCCCCATGCCTGTCTCCTCTCCAGCCCAGGCTGTCCTACGGTGTCCATGCCCTGCCCCTTTCCCTGCAGGCTGTCGTCATCCCCCGGCTGCCCCACCTGGCTGGCACCTTCCTGCACTGACATCTCTGCGTCCTCCCTGGCTCTTCCTGCACACACAAAGCCTTGGGCTCATCCAGACTCTTTTGTGACACATTGCACCACAACACTGACCTCAGAGGGAAATTTCTGACTTCTTGTCACCAGTCTAGGCCCCCCCAGCTGCCCTTGGTGGCACTAGTTCTTTCTTAGGCTGTTTTCTGACAGGAAGAAAAGCTCCACCAGCTCTGACACCCCCCTTCCAGACCTCTCCGGCTGCTCCTCTACTGTCCTCAATCTTCACACCACTGACCCCTGAGTCCTCAGCCTCTATATACAGGTCATGTGCTTGAGGCCCCAAATTCCTTCCTGGGAGATCTCTGGGACCTCTCCAAGGTTTTGGAAGATGACAATAGAGTGCTCTTATCCCAGGAAACACAGAGGGACACTTTTTTCCCAGGGTTGTCTTGGCAGAATGAGGCACAATCTCTTTAAACTTTCTGGCACAAGGGAGCTCTGAGCTCTGGGTACGGAGGGAGCTCCAAGTGCCAACCACTGGAGTGGGAGCTACAAATCATCAGGGCTTGTGTTCTTTGGAGGGCCAGACACTGGTGAGAGTGGGGTGTGTGTGTGCACATGGAAGGACTTGAAGGGCACAATGAACTGTCTCAAAACACTGTCAAAGCAGGAAAATCCCATAAGGCACCACAAGACATAAGCACTGGTGGCAAACAGGAGGGCCTTTAATTCCAAGGCCTAAAGGGAGGTGAAGCTTTGGAAGTAGCCCACAGGACAGAATTGCACTATTTCTTTCTTTCTCCCTCATATTTACTGTTAAATCAAAGCTGGACTGCTGACTTTGGCACATGGTCTCCTTTGCAGCTGAATTTGGGCAGAGGTGTCT